>NC_059171.1:28142277-28199041 GCF_019923935.1 Bubalus bubalis | reverse complement strand
CAGTTTTAATTCAATTTCTAGTTTGCCTTTATAGCTCTCTGCATTTAGATTATAAATATCATGGGATATCATACCAGGTTTATCTAGCTTGATGCCTAACCTCTGAGGGACACTTTTGGCTATAAGTCAAATGTCTAAGTGAATGCACCTGCAATTTAGGAAGGAGATGTAGGAGACGTGAGTTTGAACCTTCAGTGGGGAAGATCCCCTAGAGGAGGGGATGGGAACCCTCTGGAGTATTCTTGGCTGGAGAATCCCATGGACAGAGGAGCCTGGCAGGCTACAGTCCATAGGTTCACAAAGAGTCGGACACAGCTGAAATGACTGAGCATTGGCGCATATATATATATATGATATATATGGCATTAATTCACTGTATGTTTGAATTAAATCCAAGTGTAATCACTTATTAAAGTGTGGAAATAACTTAAATAATTATATATGTCTCCATTTTGTTATTTGCTGACAGCTTTTAAGGTTCACCGTCGCTTTTGCCTCTTTGTCCCACATCTGGGCAAGCTGATTAAAAAAAAAAAAAAAAATCCCAGGTGCTTCACTCTGACCTTTGCAGCTAGTGAGAGATTCAAGCCACGTGTGTAAATACTCATCCTAGTTCCATCTCCAAACCAACATAATAACTTCAAGCTAGACTTCTCTCCTTGCTCTCTCAAGCCATTTTTGGACCTTCCCTGCACTCTCCTGCCAAAAAAAAAAAAAGCCTTATTATATGAGTTAACAAAACTTTTCATTCTCTCTTGCTGCTTGCATGGCACTATAAATCTTAATATACAAACCAAATTTTTGATGGGGGTCCACCCTGCCTTTTCAGGGTGGTTTACAACAGGTACAGTAGCAGAAGAGTTCCCAAATATTCTTGGTTAAGAATGCTCTTAGTGCTTCAGCAATATTTTCATGCCATTTTTGCTGCTGCTGCTAAGCCGATTCAGTCTTGTCTGACTCTGTGCGACCCCACAGATGGCAGCCCACCAGGCTCCCCCGTCCCCGGGATTCTCCAGGCAAGAACACTGAAGTGGGTTGCCATTTCCTTCTCCAGTGCATGAAAGTGAAAAGTGAAAGTGAAGTCGCTCAGTCGAGTCTGACTCCCAGCAACCCCATGGACCGCAGCCCACCAGACTCCCCCGTCCATGGGATTTACCAGGCAAGAGTACTGGAGTGGGTTGCCATTGCCATTACTAATTCCCTACAAAAAATTCTAACAGTGCTATTTATTAAATAGTGAACAAACACCTTAATAAGTGTAAGTATTTATATCATGACAACTTAGTAACTATTTGGAAAAAAATACATATAAATGAAAGTAGTTTGTAAAACAGTGTCCAAGAGATGTTATTGGGTTTCCCTTGAAAAATATAAAATATCTGAGAGTGCCTCTTTGAGTTCCTTGGGGCATCCTGGGAAATGTGAAAAATATGACAATAGTAGATGCATACGGAGAAGGCAATGGCACCCCACTCCAGTACTCTTGCCTGGAAAATCCCATGGGCAGAGGAGCCTGGTAGGCTGCAGTCCATGGGGTCGTGAAGAGTCAGACACGACTGAGCGACTTCACTTTCACTTTTCACTTTCACGCATTGGAGAAGGAAATGGCAACCCACTGCAGTGTTCTTGCCTGGAGAATCTCGGGGACAGGGGAGCCTGGTGGGGTGCCGTCTATGGGGTCGCACAGAGTCAGACACAACTGAAGCAACTTAGAAGCAGCATGATGTCCTCAGTCTTACCTGATTCAGCCTAACTGAGACTGTCATTTCCATGGGTGTTACCAGTGTCATATCTCAAGCTTTGTGCCTTAATGTTAGTTTGCATTTGTACCTGAGGATTTCTTCCTAAGCCATTGAATGCCACTTAGACCACAGATAGCTGCAACCTAGAAATTAAGGGAAATTGATGCCTATGATGGTAAACCTCAACCAAGGAGAATGGAGGTTCGATAAAAACCCTGGACTTCCTGTTCTTGGGCGATGTAAGTCTGAGGCATATTTCACAGAGTTCCTAGGGGGATTCACAGAGTTCCTAAGGACTGGAGTCTTAGTTGTCCATTACAAAAGTTAGTTAAATAAAACAATTAAAATGTTTCTTCTCTTCCTGTCTCATCACTCCACTGCCTCAACTGTGCTTCCTGAGATAAGCTTCCAAGTAAGCTACCACCAGCACATAAGTTTTTATCTCAGGAAAGGTTCTAAATGTTCTAAATCTTGTAGACATGAAGCAAAAGGACTTCATTCTGGTGTTGTCATGTAGCTCCTTCCAAATTCCTGTGCACATATAACAAATCATGTGTATTTTAAGTGCCAGATTATCACTCTTTGGGTTCTTCCTTTTATATATTCAATGGATCTTAATAAGTGTTATACTGTGATATAGTAAGAAATATATATTTGATCACTCCCAGTTGCTCTGATGGAGCATCACTCAGAAATACTGAGTGATGAAGGTGAAAAGAGTGTCTTTTGTTATTCATAAAATTTACTTTTAAATCACACTTGAGTTTATGTTCATCAGGTGACTCTTGGTAGACCCTTAGATAGCTTCAGGATGGAGTCTGGTTGGCAGAAGAAATGCTCTAGTGATTAGAGGGTTGGAATTTTCAGCCCCACTCACAACCCCCAGAGAAGGGAGAGAGACTGGGGGTTGAGTTAATCACCAGTGATGAATGATCTAATTAATTGTATCTACTTAATGGAACCTCCCTAGAAACACTTAAGGGGTTTGGAAAACTTTCAGGGTGGTGAACACATAAGGATGAAGGTGCCCGGAGAGTGGCCTGTCTGGAGAGAACATGGGAGCTCTGCACCCCTTACCCATATCTTGCCCTTTGCATCTCTTTAATTTTACTGTTCCTGAGTTGTGTTTTTATAAACAGGGAGTAGCAAATACAGTTGGGCTTCCCGGGTGGTGCAGTGATAAGGAATGCACCTGCTGATACAGGAGACACAAGAGACATATGTTCAATCCCCAGGTCAGGAAGATCTGATGGAGTAGGAAATGCAACCCACTCTAGTATTCTTGCCTGGAAAATTCTATGGATGAGGAGCCTGACAGGTTACAGTCCATAGGATTGCAAAGAATCAGACATGACTGAGCAGCTGAACATGCACACACTGCAAATGCAGTGTTTTGCTGAATTCTGTGAGCTCTTACAGCAAATTATTGAACCTGAGGAGGGGATCATGGCAACCACTGATTTTGTACCAAATTGGACAGGGTGAACGTAACCTAGAAATCTACTACCTGTGACTGGCCTCTGAAGTGGTGTTGGGGGAGGCAGTCTTGTGTGATTGAGCTTTTCAACTGTAAAGTCTGTAGTAATTTCAGGTAGTTTCAGAATTGAATTAAAATGTAGGACACCCAGTTGGTGTCCACAAAGAGTTGAAGAAATTCTTGTGGGAAATCCACCCATTTGGTGTCAGAGTGTTGTGAGTAAAGAAATAGTTTTTTCTTTTAACAGTTATCAATGTAAGTCTTATTTTCTTATTTATAAATTGGCAGTGACTGAATTTAGCTTATCAGATTGTTGGAGGAGAGGAAAATAGTAAAGCAGCTAGTGTAGTAGCTGGTATATTAATTACTTAATGTACATTAGCTCTTATTGTTAAGTGAATATGACTTAGAAGCAGTCTTTTAGTTTCCATTGGTACAACTTACCATTATATGAACTGCACATGATGCATTCAGCATATTTTCTGGCCACTTTCTAATTTGGTGTGTGTGTGTGTGTGTGCTTAGTCACCCAGTCATGTCCGACTGTGACCCCATGGACTGTAGCCCGCCAGGCTCCTCTGTCCATGGGGATTCTCCAGGCAAGAATACTGGAGTGGGTTCCCATATCCTCCTACAGGAGATCTTCCCAACCCAGGGATCGAACCCAGGTCTCCCACATTGCAGGGTTATTCTTTACCATCTGAGCCACCAGGGAAGTCCATTTGGTAGGGCTGCTTATAAGATGGTAGCATTTTTGTTTCAATGAATCATTTCATTGATTCAGGCTGATAAAAAATTCTCTAACATATAATATATAATCACAGTGAAAAGTATAAAACAATAATGTAGACCATGAATCTGATCTAATAACAGCAATGCTATTCCTGTCCTTCTTTCAAAATGGAGGTTCTGAGTGGAAAATAATTGCTAACAAACAGAATTATGAAAACTTTGTCTGGGGCACATATTCAATAAAAAGAAAGAAGAAAAGTAAAGTGAAAGGCAGGTTTAGCATATAAAGAACTGTGGTAACACAAAGTAGGAGTACAACATTTCTTTTTATAAATAACTTAATATACTTAATATACTTAAACTTATTCAGAAATTGGCTAAGAGATTTGAAACAACTGCCCTGACATTTTATAATTCATTTTAATTGTCCAGAAATTTCAAGCAACTGGGGCAAAGGTTTGTATTATTTTTTCGCTTGATTTATCTAAATAATTATCTCAATTTTCCACTTCATTTTCCACATGTCAATATAACCTGGAGCTATTTCTTTAAGGGGCTGTTTGATGTAGTGTGACTTTTGTCTGCCTTTTAAACCAGAATGTGCCTTGTTTGGCTTTCCACAGTAGTAAGTGAAGCGAAGCTTTAAGAATTAGGCAGTTAATATAAGTGAGTCTGAAAAATATAGTTAGCCAAGCTGAGTAACTGACAAATTTCCATTGTATTTTATCACAATTCAATGGAGGTGGCTTTAGAAATTTGAGTATCATACATCAGGCTTTCTTTCAAACATTTTTGTCCTCTTGGTTACTTCTTGAGACTCTTATTTAAATGAAAATATACTGTAAGATGTAATAACCAATGCTTTTTAGTAAGAGCATTTACTTATTTTGTTTTGATTTGAAGATGTACGTGGCTCTGCATCTGAACTATGCCTTAGGGTTTTCAAGTAGTTTCACGTGCAGTAACTGATATATTTCTGTCATTTTTCTTTGAGGTATTTGGTGGAGCAGACACTAATGGTAATGATTTTCTAGCTCAAAATTGCTTATTCACTTCTAGGCATAATGTTAATTGTGATAGAATGTTTAATCATCCCCAGCCTTTTCTTTCTCACAGTTATAGAATCACATAGAATCACATACCCAGGCTCTTTACAATTTGACATCAGAGTACCTCTGACTCTATATAACACAGAATGTATTTCCACGTCTCATTCATATTGCCCTTGGCTATATGATTAGTTTTGGCCAGTATAATGTTAAGCAGTGTGAGGCAAATAGAAACTTTAGGTGTGCATGGGCAATTAAACTTGGCTTCCTCTACTTCTGCCATCTTACATTTCTGTTATTTCCATGAGAAGAGCATAGTCTTGCTGCCAGGTCCAGAATGAGATATGTAGAGAAGAACTGTACCAGACTCACAGCTGAGAACCAGTTTGGACCTACCCACTGATCAGAGAACAAGAAAAATAAACATTTGTTGTAAACAACAAGGTTTGAGTATTATTTGCTATTTATCTTTAATACATCAGAAACCTGACTAATATTGATATATTAAGATTGGGACATCGGTGACAATGATGTATGCATTGATATTATGAGACTCAAACCCTTTCCTCAGCTGATCATACTAGGTATGGAAACCTCAGTACAAGTGAGTCTGAGCACCACAGAAGACAACAAGAAAGCTGGTTCTGGCATGTAAGAGTGATACATTATAAAGGCCAACACCTTGCCTGTTCATCAGACAGTACTGTACACATTTCAGCCACACAAAATCAAGAAGCCCATGCAATAAGAAATACTTGCAATTTGAAGAAGAAAGTCTAAAAGAATTAATTATTACCAATTGAGGAATTTTGCTTTTGATAAAAATGATGTAAGTTCCTTCCATCTTTCTCCCACCAAACACAACTAAAAACCCTAGACATTAAATGTAAAACAAGCATGAAATTCTGAAAATGCCATAAAAGGCAAGGAAGAAGTCAGAATTTTACCTCTACTCAGTTATGAGACTATTTGCCCTCAAGATATCAGTAGGATGCATTAATGACAAACTCCTAACCTTCCGGTCAAAGGGGTACCATTGAAGGCTGAATGAAAGCCAGAACTCCCAATTCCACCTAGCCATAACAAAGAGCATTTTTTGATGTGTCTACAAAGGCTGAGTAGGGGACTCTGGACTTCCAGTCCTCCTGGAAAATGAGAAAGCATTCTCCCTTCCCCCAGCAGGAATGCTCCCAAAGAAGACTAGCTGAAACTGAAGCCTTAAATAAGTACCAGAGTCTTATTATATAATACTCCCATATGTCCAGGCTTAAACAAAATATTGTCATACAAAGAATCGTAAAGATCTCAAACTGAGTTAAAAATTACAATCAATACAGGCCACACCAGGATGATAAAGATGTTAGAATTATCTGACAAAGATTTTAAAATATCCATGATAAAAATGCTGAATGAGGAATTACAAAAGAATTCCTGAAATGAATGAAAAATATAGTCTCAGCAAAGAGATAGAGTGTCTTAACAATATACAATAATTGATAAAAATTAGAAACTCAGTGTATTAGCCCAATACAAGAATGGCAGAAATAGAGGGAAAAAAAATCTGAAAATAAGACAACAGAAATTACCCAATATGAACAAACAAAAGGAAAAAGACCAAAAACAAAGTGAGTTGAGCCACAAATACCAGTGGAACTATAACAAAAGTCTTAAGATTTGTGTCACTGGAAGTCCCAGAAAGAGAGCAGAAAGAGGGTTTGGCTATACAAATTATTCAGAAAAAATTAATGAATGGAAATATTCCAAATTGGGCAAAACATTTAAACATTAAGATTCAAGGAAGTTGAGCAAACTCAAGGAAAAACTTAAAGAAATCAACATCAAGAAACATCGTAGTCAAAATTCATAGAACTAAAGACAAAAGATAAAAATCTGGTATAATACAGAGGATGAAAAAAGCCAAAGAATCAATTATTTCATTTCAGTTCAGGAAGACAGGATGGCACCTGAGCAAGAGAGATAGAGAGCAACCATTTCAGGGAGCCACAGGATGACATTTTGGTGAACAGAATAGGAAGGGATGAAATAGACTACAAGAAAAGGTGGTATGTTTGAGACATGGAAAAACTAAATATTATAATAATGTTCTAAAATGCAAGAAACAAAGAGAGATTATTAGAAACTCATGTAAAATCAAACTTTATTAAAAATATGAAGACACTAGTCCAAATTAGAGTAGGAAGATGGTTTTGAGAAAATGGAGATTGGAATGAACCCCAAACATCAGACATAATGAGTAGTAAACTATGAAATACTAGCATGTGAAGGACGCATTTCTTTATTCATCTGTAGACTAAAAAGGGATATTAAAAATATATATGGTAAACTATATCCTCCTATGAAGGAGAATATATGCATCGATTTCTGTGCCATTTCAGATTATAATTTTTAAAAGTATCCGATTTGATGTGAGGAATTCTTTGTGGAATGCTATCAGTACCAGCACTGGAAAGATAAAGAATTGTTATTGTGGTCTGCCTCCCCCAACATTGTACAATGTAATTATGCAGGCATAGTAATTCACATGCAATTTATTGATATTAACTTGTTGGGGTTTTTTTTGGTGTGTGATTATAAATGTTTTTCATCTTGAGATCACATCACACTCTCAAAGATTACTGAGGACTCAAAAACTTTTGTTAATGTATGTTATAGCTATTGATATTAACCGAATTACAAATTTAAAGTGATACATTTAAAAATATTTATTATACATGTTTCAATGCCATTCTCCTTCGATGCAGGATACAGGATGCTTAGGGCTGGTGCACTGGGATGACCCAGAGAGATGGTACTGGGAGGGAGGTGGGAAGGGGGTTCAGGATGGGGAACACGTGTACACCCGTGGTGTATTCATGTAGATGTATGGAAAAACCAATGCAATATTGTAAAGTAATTAGCCTCCAATTAAAATAAATAAATTTAAATTAAAAATAAAATAAAATAAAATTGATTCACAAGAAAAAAATAAAAATAAATATATTTATTAAATAATCTCAATATCACAGTAACAATAATGTCCTATGTATCAACAGAAATTTAGATACTTCATAAAAATGACTATTTTTACAAAATAAAATGTTTAGTGAGAAAAGTAATATTATTTTGCATTTTCACTTATCCCTATGGTGTTTGGATGAGTAGATGGCAGCTGTAATCTTCTGCATATTGTTAGTTCACAAATCTCCTAGAGAGGTTCCCAGTGGTAATCTGAAACCACCCCAATATTCACAGAGTCATGGAGAGGTAGAAGAAAGAAGCACACCCCTCCAGACTGGTAGGTGGCAGGTTTAGTAAGCAAAGGAACTTACAAAGCTTATCTTGGGCAGCTGCAGTTCAGTTCAGTCTCTCAGTCGTGTCAGATTCTTTGAGACCCCGTGAACGCCAGGCCTCCCTGTCCATCACCAACTCCCGGAGTTCACCCAAACCCATGTCCATTGAGTCAGTGATGCCATCCAACCATCTCATCCTCTATCATCCCCTTCTCCTTCTGCCCTCAATCTTTCCCAGCATCAGGGTCTTTTCAAATGAGTAAGCTCTTCGCATCAGGTGGCCAAAGTATTGGAGTTTCAGCTTCAACATCAGTCCTTCCAATGAACACCCAGGACTGATCTCCTTTAGAATGGACTGGTTGGATCTCCTTGCAGTCCAAGGGACTCTCAAGAGTCTTCTCCAACACCACAGTTCAAAAGCATCAATTCTTTGGTGCTCAGCTTTCTTTATAGTCTGACTCTCACATCCATACATGACCACTGGAAAAACCATAGCCTTGACTAGACGGACCTTTGCTGACAAACTAATGTCTCTGCTTTTTAATATTCTGTCCAGGTTGGTCATAATTTTCCTTCCAAGGAGCAAGCGTGTTTTAATATCATGGCTGCAATCACCATCTGCAGTGATTTTGGAGCCCAGAAAAATAAAGTCAGCCACTTTTCCACTGTTTCCCCATCTGTTTGCCATGAAGTGATGGGACCAGATGCCATGATCTTCATTTTCTGAACGTTGAGCTTTAAGCCAACTTTTTCACTCTCCTCTTTCACTTTCATCAATAGGCTCTTTAGTTCTTCTTCACTTTCTGCCATAAAGGTGGTGTCATCTGCATATCTGATTGATATTTCTCCCAGAAATCTTGATTCCAGTTTGTGCTTCTTCCAGCCCAGTGTTTCTCATGATGTATTCTGCATATAAGTTGAATAAGCAGGGTGACAACATACAGCCTTGACTTACTCCTTTTCCTATTTGGAACCAGTCTGTTGTTCCATGTCCAGTTCTAACTGTTGCTTCCTGACCTGCATACAAGTTTCTCAAGAGGCAGGTCAGGTGGTCTGGTATTCCCATCTCTTTCAGAATTTTTCACAGTTTATTGTGATCCACACGGTCAAAGGCTTTGGCATAGTCAATAAGCAGAAATAGATGTTTTTCTGGAACTCTCTTGCTTTTTCCATGATCCAGCAGATGTTGGCAATTTGGTCTCTGGTTCCTCTGCCTTTTCTAAAACCAGCTTGAACATCTGGAAGTTCATGGTTCATGTATTGCTGAAGCCTGGTTGGAAAATTTTGAGCATGACTTTACTAGCATGTGAGATGAGTGCAATTGCACGGTAGTTTGAGCATTCTTTGGCATTGCCTTTCTTTGGGATTGGAATGAAAACTGACCTTTCCAGTCCTGGAAAAGTGGCCACTGCTGAGTTTTCCAAATTTGCTGGCATATTGAGTGCAGCCCTTTCACAGCATCATCTTTCAGGATTTGAAATAGCTCAACTGGAATTCCATCACCTCCAAGATAAATAGAATTCTTCACCTGTTCCCCAAAATCTTAATAGTTTATATAGAAGCCTTGACTGAGTTTAGTCAGATACCCAATCCTATAACCTCAACAGCACATTTCTATTTCAAGGCTCTATCCTGGAAGCAGCTTCTGGGCAAGGAGAAGGCAAGCAGAACACACATGCCAAGGCCAGGGGAAGGGGTGGAGAGCTTCCCATTGCCCACAGTCTTACTCACAGGTCAGTTTGTAGGCACATTTTTTTAATGCCCTCCTCCAACTTATATGAAGACAAGGTAGTGTCAAACATATACAGTTTCAAAAGAGAGCAGTATTTTGAGTCTCTTTGTATAACTGTAGATAGTCTTCTTTGACATGATGCCAACAAATCAAAAATAATTGATAATTTCTTAAATGATAGTGGCATCAATGAATTTGAAACCACATAAGTGAACTTTGATATTATGTTGCACGAAAATCTATTTTGTGTTACATTCTTTGAGTGAATCTTCTATCCACACATAGTTTGTAGTGTCATGCATAGATCATTTAGAAAATTATAATTCTTTGACTATGTACTCTTCCAAATGTTAACATGCTACATTTTACAATATCCCCTCTACTCTTAATATCACCACTAATTTCATCAGAAAACTAAATATGGTGATGCTCTAAAATTCATAGTAATATATATAAGTTTTCCAAAATTCTGATTTTCACTTGAAAGCTGAAATTTCATTTTGACAACTAATACCATGGTTATGCTTGGAGTTATAAGCTCACTTTATTAATTTTTTAGAAAACATCTGCCCAATACTAATATTCAAATAGCCACAGTTGGTGGGTTAATCATTCTTTCAAGCAAAAATGGTGTTCCATGAAAAAAAAAAAAAAAACCACTCACAATTGAAACAACCACATACATGATTTTCCTTGATACAATTCAGTATGAAGCAGAGGTGCTTTGTGCACATTTCTCATCTTGTCACACAGAATTTTAAAAGATGTATATTCTTGCTGAGATTTAATACAATGAATATTTTTGATTGTTTCATCAAAAAGTCTTAAATCGATCTCTTTTTTTTTACCTTTTTTTAAGTTTATCTTTTATTGAAGGATAATTGCTTTACAGAATTTTGCTATTTGCTGTCAAACCTCAACATGAACTGATCTTTTAAAATTTAATTTGATTTGATTTTTTTTACTGCTAGTATATGGAATCAAGAATACAGTAGCTACTAGTATAGTTTTCCTCTGCTTTGCCTTGTGCTAAGGCACCTACTATTACCACTGTCCATTAATGCTTTCAAACAATCAGTGCAAATATCACTATAGTGAAAAAAGACAAATATAATAACATCTTAGTATGATTCTGCAAATAATTTTAACCTTATGCTTCACCTGAAATATCTCAGATCCCCTCAGAGGTCTTGTAACACATTTTAAGGTTTGTCTATGTTAAATCACTGATTAATTAAACATTCATTTTGTAAGTAATATCAAATTATCTTTTCTGTGCCCCTCTTACTAGTTTTTTTTTAATTCTATTTTTGGCTGCACCATGCAACTTGCGAGATCTTAGTTCTCAATCAGGAATTGAACCCATGGCCTTGGCAGAGATTGAACCCAGGCCCTAGCACAGAGTCCTAATCCCTGGACCACCAGGGAACTGTTTGCCAGCCTTGAGTAACCAAAAGAATCTCAAATTCACATAGAATAATTTACTGTCCTTCTTTGACCCAGAAGAAAGGACATGATACAAGAAAAGCCAACCACAGAGCTATCCCTCTAGGTACAGTAACTGCTGCAAATGATTAGGAATTTGACACAAGCCAAATTAATACAGACAAATCAGTCTTCTGCTAATACTTTTAAAACTGAAAGAAAGCACATGCTCTTTTCCCTTAAGTTATGAGAATTATTCTACACAGATGAGTATAGCTGGTTACAACTGATACGAAAGAACTAGAGGTCATAAGGCAACTCACAAACAGACAAAAGGAAATGGAGAGTCAAAGACAGCAAATCCAGATTCTGTTTCAATCACTCAATCCAGGGGACTTTGGGACCTGGTCTAGGATTTTTATTTTCTTTTTTTAATTTAAATCCTCTTTATTAGTTATATTGATTTGACTTCTGTTGTTGTTCAGTCGCTTAGTTGTGTCTGACTCTTTGTGACCCCATGGACTCTTTGCATGCCAGGCTTCCCTGTCCTTCACCATCTCCCAGAGCTTGCTCAAACTCATATCCATTTAGTCAGTGATGCCACCCAACCATCTCATCCTCTGTTGTCCCCTTCTTCTCCTGCCTTCAATTTTTCCCAGTATCAGGGTCTTTTCTAATGAGTTGGTTCTTTGCATCAGGTGGCCAAGGTATTGGAGTTTCAGCTTCAGCATCAGTCCTTCCAATGAATGTTCAGTACTGATTTCCTTTAGGATGGACAGGTTGGATCTCCTTGCAGTCCAAGGGACTCTCAAGAGAAATCTTCAACACTACAATTCAAAAGCATCAATTCTTTGGTTCTCAGCCTTCTTTACAGTCCAACTCTCACATCCATACCTGACTACTGGAAAAATCATAGCTTTGACTAGACGAACCTTTGTTGACAAAGTAATGTCTCTGCTTTTTAATACCCTGTCTAGGTTTGTCAAAGCTTTTCTTCCAAGGAGCAAATGTCCTTTAATTTTGTGGCTACAGTCCCCATCTTCAGTGATTTGTATTGTTTGTAACCAAATTTCTTCACTAATACACCTGGGAAGAAGATTGGATTCTTGGTTAGCAGGAATTTCATGACATTTCCCAAAATGGCCGTGTTATTTTCCAGACTGCAACAGATTCTACAGGTTCTATTTAATCTGAAAAATAAACCAGTCTTAAAAAGAGTTATTCCAAGAAATCAAAAGAAAAAAATATATATTCCATAAGAATAAACCTAGATATATACATTAAATATGTTTCTTCACCAATTCTGTGAGTTCTAACAAGCTGAAACCATAATCTATATAAAATGAGAATACCTCTTCTTTGTAAAGTAAAAAGGGAAATCATGGTAAAAAGAAATCTTAATTTAACTCTGTAATTGTACTTTACACTTTTTTTTTATTTGAACTGTTTTTTTTTTTTTAAACTGGAGGCTAATTACTTTACAATATTGTGGTGAGTGTTGCCATACATTCACATAAATCAGCCATGGGTGTACACGTGTTCCGCATCCTGACCCTTCCTCCCACCTCCATCCCCATCCCATCCTTCAGGGTCATCCCAGTGCACCAGCCCTGAACACCCTGCCTCACGCATCAAACCTGGACTGGCGATCTATTTCACATATGATAATATACATATTTCAATGCTATTCCCTCAAATCATCCCACCCTCACCTTCTCCCACAGAGTCCAACAGTCTTTTCTTTACATCTGTGTCTCTTTTGCTGTCTCACATACAGGGTCATCATTACCTTTCTAAATTCCATATATATGCGTTAATATACTGTATTGGTGTTTTTCTTTCTGACTTACTTCACTCTGTATAATAGGCTCCAGTTTCATCCACCTCATTAGAACGGATTCAGATGCCTTCTTTTTAAGAGCTGAGTAATATTCCTTTGTGTATATGTACCACAGCTTTCTTATCCATTTGTCTGCTGATGGACATCTAGGTTGCTTCCATGTCCTGGCTATTATAAACAGTGCTGCGATGAACATTGGGGTACACGTGTCTCTTTCAATTCTGGTTTCCTCAGTGTGTATGCCCAGCAGTGGGATTGCTAAGTCATATGGCAGTTCTATTTCCAGTTTTTTAAGGAATCTCCATACTGTTCTCCATAGTGGCTGAACTAGTTTGCATTCCCACCAACAGTGTAAGAGGGTTCCTTTTTCTCTGCACCCTGTCCACCATTTTTTTTTTGTAGACTTTTTGATAGCAGCCATTCTGACCTGCGTGAAATGGTACCTCATTGTGATTTTGATTTGCATTTCTCTGATAATGAGTGATGTTGAGCATCTTTTCATATGTTTGTTAGCCATTTGGATGTCTTCTTTGGAGAAATGTCTGTTTAGTTCTTTGGCCTTTTTTGATTGGGTCGCTTATTTTTCTGGCACTGAGTTGCAGGAGTTGCTAGTATATTTTTCAGATTAGTTGTTTGTCAGTTGCTTCATTTGCTGTTATTTTCTCCCATTCTGAAGACTATCTTTTCACCTTGCTTATAGTTTCCTTCATTGTGCAAAAGCTTTTAAGGTTAATTAGGTCCCATTTGTTTATTTTTGCTTTTAAGAAAGACTCTGGTTTACATGATTTCATAGAACTGAAGCCTTATTCCAAAAAATTGATAATATGTTAAATGTGTCTTTAGAAATATTTAGTTTTATCTATGTATTTGCACTATAATTTAATTATTCTGTATTATGATTACATTTGCTAATGTTTTCTTAAAAAGTAAAATTAAAGAATTACCTTATATTGAGCCTATATTTCATATAATATCATATATGAAATGAGTCACCAGTCCAGGTTCGATGCATGATACTGGATGCTTGGGGCTGGCGCACTGGGATGACCTAGAGGGATGGTATGGGGAGGGCGGAGGGAGGAGGGTTCAGGACGGGGAACAGGTGTATGCCTTGGTGGATTCATTTCTATATGTGGCAGAACCAATCAATATTGTAAAGTTTAAAAATAAAATAAAATTAAAAAAAAGAATTACCTTATGAAAGCATATGTTATTAATATAAGAATCACAGAATTAAATTTTATTCTACTAGATGCAAAAGGCTATTATTACTGTAAGCCTTAAAATACTGCCATAAATAACTTACTTTTGATGAAAAATGAAAATTTGAGGATAATATAATTTGAAAGTGTGCTCATTAGGTACATTATGTGAAAGTGGTTTAGATCAGTTCAGTTCAGTCCCTCAGTCCTGTCCGACTCCTTGCAACCGCATGAATTGCAGCACGCCAGGCCTCCCTGTCCATCACTAACTCCCGGAGTTCACCCAGACTCACATCCATCGAGTCGGTGATGCCATCCAGCCATCTCATCCTCTGTCGTCCCCTTCTCCTCCTGCCCCCAATCCCTCCAAGCATCAGAGTCCTTTCCAATGAGTCAAATCTTCACATGAGGTGCGCAAAGTACTGGAGTTTCAGCTTCAGCGTCATTCCTTCCAAAGAAATCCCAGGGCTGATCTCCTTCAGAATGGACTGGTTGGATCTCCTTGCAGTCCAAGGGACTCTCAAGAGTCTTGTCCAACACCACAGATCAAAAGCATCAATTCTTCGGTGCTCAGCCTTCTGCACAGTCCAACTCTCAAATACATACATGACCACAGGAAAAACCATAGACCTAACTAGACGGACCTTTGTTGGCAAAGAAATGTGTCTGCTTTTGAATATGCTATCTATGTTGGTCATAACTTTCCTTCCAAGGAGTAAGCATCTTTTAATTGCATGGCTGCAGTCACCATCTGCAGTGATTTTGGAGCTCAAAAAAATAAAGTCTGGCACTGTTTCCACTGTTTCCCCATCTATTTCCCATGAAGTGATGGGACCAGATGTCATGATCTTCGTTTTCTGAATGTTGAGCTTTAAGCCAACTTTTTCACTCTCCACTTTCACTTTCATCAAGAGGCTTTTGAGTTCCTCTTCACTTTCTGCCATAAGGGTGGTGTCATCTGCATATCTAAGGTTATTGATATTGCTCCCAGCAATCTTGATTCCAGCTTGTGTTTCTTCCAGTCCAGCGTTTCTCATGATGTACCCTGCATAGAAGTTAAATAAGCAGGGTGACAATATACAGCCTTGACGTACTCCTTTTCCTATTTGGAACCAGTCTGTTGTTCCATGTCCAGTTCTTACACTGTTGCTTCCTGACCTGCATACAGATTTCTCAAGAGGCAGATCAGGTGGTCTGGTATTCTCATCTCTTTCAGAATTTTCCACAGTATATTGTGATCCACACAGTCAAAGGCTTTGGCATAGTCAATAAAGCAGAAATAGATGCTTTTCTGGAACTCTCTTGCTTTTTCCATGATCCAGCGGATGTTGGCAATTTGGTCTCTGGTTCCTTTGCCTTTTCTAAAACCAGCTTGAACATCAGGAAGTCCACGGTTCACATATTGCTGAAGCCTGGCTTGGAGAATTTTGAGCATGACTTTACTAGCATGTGAGATGAGTGCAATTGTGTGGTAGTTTGAGCATTCTTTGGCATTGCCTTTCTTTGGGATTGGAATGAAAACGGACCTTTTCCAGTCCCGTGGCCACTGCTGAGTTTTCCAAATTTGCTGGCATATTGAGTAAAGCCCTTTCACAGCATCATCTTTCAGGATTTGGAATAGCTCAACTGGAATTCCATCACCTCCACTAGCTTTGTTCGTAGTGACGCTTTCTAAGGCCCACTTGACTTCACATTCCAGGATGTCTGGCTCTGGGTCAGTGATCACACCATAGTGATTATCTGGGTCATGAAGATCTTTTTTGTACAGTTCTTCTGTGTATTCTTGCCACCTCTTCTTAATATCTTCTGCTTCTGTTAGGTCCATACCATTTCTGTCCTTTATTGTGCCCATCTTTGCATGAAATGCTCCCTTGGTATCTCTAATTTTCTTGAAGAGATCTCTAGTCTTTCCCATTCTGTTGTTTTCCTCTATTTCTTTGCATTGATCGCTGAGGAAGGCTTTCTTATCTCTTCTTGCTATTCTTTGGAACTCTGCATTCAGATGCTTATATCTTTCCTTTTCTCCTTTGCTTTTCGCGTCTCTTCTTTTCACAGCTATTTGTAAGGCCTCCCCTGACAGCCATTTTGCTTTTTTGCATTTCTTTTCCATGGGGATGGTCTTGATCACTGTCTCCTCTACAATGTCATGAACCTCCTTCCATAGTTCATCAGGAACTCTATCTATCAGATCTAGGCCCTTAAATCTATTTCTCACTTCCACTGTATAATCATAACGGATTTGATTCAGGTCATATTTGAATGATCTAGTGGTTTTCCCTACTTTCTTCAATTTCAGTCTGAATTTGGCAATAAGGAGTTCATGATCTGAGCCACGGTCAGCTCCTGGTCTTGTTTTTGCTGACTGTATAGAGCTCTCCATCTTTGGCTGCAAAGAATAAAATCAATCTGATTTTGGTGTTGACCATCTGGTGATGTCCTTGTATAGAGTCTTCCCTTGTGTTGTTGGAAGAGAGTGTTTGTTATGACCAGTGCATTTTCTTGGCAAAACTCTATTAGTCTTTGCCCTGCTTCATTCCATATTCCAAGGCCAAATTTTCCTGTTACTCCAGCTGTTTCTTGACTTCCTAATTTTGCATTCCAGTCCCCTGTAATGAAAAGGACATCTTTTTTGGATGTTAGTTCTAAGTTACCTTTCAATCTTAACTTCTCATCATCTAAATTGTAGAAATCTCTGGTTGGTTCATATTTTGAACTTATGAATGAGAGACTATTCCATTTGGTTCCCTTTTAAAATCTCAGATGAAGTTATTAAATTATATAGAATAGTTTAATTTTGAAGTATGTAAATGGATCTTCCCAACCCAGGGCTTGAACCTGGGTCACCTGCACTGTAGACAGATGTTTTACCATCTGAGCCACCAGGGAAGACCACATAATTGGATAAGTTTTAGTAAATCTCCTTTTTGAGAAAAATATTTAGTACAATACTTTAAAATATAATCGATCACAAATAATAAATTGAAGAAAGTAGGGAAAACCACTAGAACATTCAGCTATGACCTAAATCAAATCCGTTATGATTATACAGTGGAAGTGAGAAATAGATTTAAGGGCCTAGATCTGATAGATAGAGTTCCTGATGTCTGACACATATCTTGTTCATTTTTTCTAAGTATTTTGTGAATGCATGATTTAATTTTGGATACCTTGTAAATTATATTGCTTATGAAGCCAAATTCTTATGTTTGTTGACAATATGAGAAAAACTTAATGTTAAATTGGTCCTTATTTCCCAAATTTGCTATCTCCATGAATTAGTAGTAGTTGTTTTAAGTAGATTCTTTATTATATTTCTCCCTGGCTTATTATGTCCTCTATTAACACAGATAGTTTTATTTCTTTTTCAAGTCTCTTAAACAAGTTTTATTATAACCTGTTTCTTGGTAATAGAATAACAGGAGAAAAAATGCTCAGCTCTCATTTACCTTTAATTATGTGGAGATATTTGACACCTACCAATAAGAATCTCTAAATTATGAATGACCAGATTGACTTAGGATAATCTTTGTATGTCTTATATTTCCCTTTTCCTCCTAATATATATATATATATATATAATATATATTAACCCTAATATAAATATATATATATTATATATATAACCCTAATATAAATATATATATTATATATATATATAATTTTGAGAGAGAGAGAGATAAAGAGCATTTTCTTCCAGTTTTCTTTTAGGATTAAAAAATCCCTTATACTCTAATCCAATCATCTATTTTTAACACTGCTGCTGCTGTTGCTGCTGCTGAGTTGCTTCAGTCATGTCCGATTCTGTGCGACTGCATAGATGGCAGCCCACTAGGCTCCCCCATCCCTGGGATTCTCCAGGCAACAACACTGGAGTGGGTTGCCATTTCCTCCTCCAATGCATGAAAGTGAAAAGTGAAAGTGAAGTCATTCAGTCATGTTCGACTCCCAGCGACCCCATGGAGTGCAGGCTCCTCTGTCCACTAGCTTTTATTAATTAACTGCATACTGGTCTGTGTGCTTGCGTGATGTATGCAATCATGTGGTTAAAACATAAAAGTGTCTAAGTAACATCCAAAGTCAGATGACTTTTCTTAGGGCTGGCCTCCTTCTACAAAGAATTTTTGTGCTAGTAGATTTCCTTGTATTATCCCATATAGTCCCTAAAATGATTTCTCCCCCAAATTGGTTCTTGCTATTGTGGCAATATTCAAAATGTCCCCTTGGTTTAACCAAATTCTCCAGAATTGGAAATAAGGAGGACTTGCATAACAGTCTAAAAATTTCGAGCTCAAATATCTTATCACCAGCACTGGAACTGATTGATTGGGAGATTAATCTTTCATCTTTAAGATTCAATTTGTTTGCTTATATAAGCAAAGATGTAGTAAGCATACAACAATCTATCTCTCCTACTTACTACATCTAAAAACTGTACAAAACACAGAAAGTAACTATGGAAGATATCTAAAAGGTAAAGAAAAGAGATGGATTTGAGAGGGTAGTTAAGCCCAGAGATGCAACATGTAAGGGGGATAAATTTCCTAAATTTTCTCTCTTCACTCTTGAAGATTGGATCCAAAACTTGATAACCTCAGTCAAAAACTTTTGCCACAGGGGTGGTGGCATAGTCAGCTAAAGCTTAAAAAGATAAATTAAAACCAGTATTAGGGCCAAAGGATCAGGGAAAAATCTTCAACCAGAGATTATGGAAATCCTAGAAAGACGAGAGCTGGAAGATATCTTCTATTTCTATAAATGAGCATGGAGACCTGCACATGTTCTGGGCTTATCTCTGTGCTGAAGTATAAAAAGGACAGACCCAAAGAAGTATGGCTACAGAACTAAACTTCTGTTTACATTTCTACCAAACTTTTGTACAAAACAAACTTTTTGTTTGGGAAGACCCAAAAAGTACAGCAAAGACTTTGAGAAACGGGCTAAGATTTAAGCAAGTGACCCAAATTCAGACTTATTCCTGAATATCATATGTGAGGAAAAGACTCAAAACAGCTGAACAAAGGTTTTGACAGCTGAAAAAACATTGGGATTACAGACTACAGAAGTCAAGACATGATTTGTCATCTGAACCTAACTGGAGCGAAGGCCTGTTAAAACAAATATATCTATCAAGAGAAGACTCTTGACAAGCTAAACCTCATGGGCCAAGTCCAACTCTCTGCCAGTCTGGTTAAAAAAGGAGAGAGAGAGAAAAAAAAAAAAAGCTTTACTGCACCATATTCACACATGTGTGACTATCATCTATCATGTCACTTGAGTCTCAGAAGAAGAGGAGAAAAAGACGGTGGAGACAAATATACATAAAGAAATAATGGTTTAGTATTTCCCAAATTTGGTGAACTACCTGAACATTTACAGATTCAAGAAATTAATTTAACCCAAAATAGATTGAGTTTAAAGAAAAACATGTCCAAATAATCAAACTGATTAAAACAAAGATAATTAAAAACTTAGAAAGAGGCTAGAGAAAAATTACATGTTACATACAAGGAATAAAATTACATATAAGGAATAACCTTTTGAATACTGTGGACTTTTCATCAGAAATCATGGAAGCCAGAAAGCAGGGCAATATCATCTCTAAAGCAGCAAAAGAAAAAAAAACAAAAGCAAAAACCTGCCAGCCCAGAAAAATTAATTCTTAGATGAAAGGAAATTCAAAGAATGTGTCACCATCAGACCTGCTCTAAAAGAAATATTTTTGATATGAAGGAAATGATACCACAGGGAAAGTCTGAAATTCAAGTAAGAGGAAGAGCGAGAGAAATGTGAAATCTGAGTAAATGTAGAAGAATATCTTTCTCCTCTTAAGTTTAAAAATCTTACTTTTGAAAGCAAAGTGGTTTTTAGTTTGTAGATACATGTGTCATATATGCAAATTGGGAGTAAAAGAATATGGTTATGAGACTTCAACATTTTAGTTGAAGTGGGAAAAGTTAATTTTAAATGATGAAAACAAAAACACTATCATCTAATGTGTTTTCAATTAAGTAGATATAATACCCTGGGTGATATTAGCAAATGGAGTGTGGCAAAGTACCTAATTCTGTAGAGTTTATACATTTTTTCTAGAAATTGTAATATATTAATACTAGTAGACTACACAATCTTGAAGATATAATCTCCCTGAAGCAAAATAAACTAATAGATGATAGAGAAATAAAAATGCAATGCTAAAATATATACAACTGATAAAAAGAAATATGGAAACAAAAATAGGAGGTCAAATCAAAAATAATAAAATGATAGAAGTAAATCAAATTACCTCAATAATCATATCATATGTACTCATACTTACCTGAATGGGGGGAAAAAAAAAGACCTAAGTGTATGCTATCTGTAAGAAATCTCTTAAGTAAAAGAAGACATAGATAGGTTAGAAGTGAGAGGCTGGAAACAGGTGAACCATAAAACACTAATCAATTGCATCCTGGGAAGATTAATGCTTCTACCAAGATGCGGTAACAAGGCCCAGATTTAATCTTCTTGGAAAAATAAATACAGAAAAAAATGCCTGAAACAATGGTTTTCAAGACACTGGATATCAGGCAACAAAGAATAGCATTCCCTCAGATAAGGAAAAAAAAATGAGCTGAGTCCTATGGTTTCCCCAGCTGAGAGACCTGTCTTACTCTACTTAGGCTGCTACAAAAAAAATACCACAGACTGGGTGGTTTAAACAACAGAAATTTCTCATAGTTCTTGAGGCTGTGAAGTCTAAGATCAGGTGCTGGCCGGTTTTATTTTTGATGAGGACTCTCTCCCTGGCTGGCAGACAGCCACCTTCTATTGTGCTCTTGCATGGTAAGAGTCAGAAAGCTACAGTATCTGTTCCCTTTCTTAAAAGGGCACCAGCTATTTCAAATTAAAGCTGGGAGAAATATCAATAACCTCAGATATGCAGATGATACTACTCTTATGCAAAAGTGAAGAGGAACTAAAGAGCCTCTTGATGAAGGTGAAAGAGGAGTTAAAAAGCTGGCTTAAAACTCAGTATTCAAAAAATGACTATCATGGCATCTGGTCCCAATACTTCATGGCATATAGATGGGGAAAAAAATGGAAACAGTGACAGACTTGATTTTGGGGGGCTCAAGAATCACTGTGGATGGTGACTGCAGGCATGAAATTAAAAGACGCTTGCTCCTTGGGAAAAACCCTATGACAAACCTAGACAGAGTATTAAAAATCAGAGACATCTCTTTGCAAACAAAGGCTCATATAATCAGAGCCATTGTTTTCCCAGTAGTCATGCATGGATGTGAGAGTTGGACCGTAAAGAAAGCTGAGCAGCTAAGAATTGATACTTTTGAACTGTGGTGTTGGACAAGACGCTTGTGAATCCCTTGGACTGCAAGGAGATCAAACCAGTACCCTAAAGTAAATCAGTTCTGAATATTCATTGGAAGGACTAATGCTGAAGTTGAAGCTCCAATATTTTGGCCACCTGATATGAAGCCATGAAATTAAAAGACACTTACTTCTTGGAAGAAAAGTTATGGCCAACCTAGATAGCATATTGAAAAGCAGAGACACTATTTTGCCAACAAAGGTCCATCTAGTCAAGGCTATGGTTTTTCCAGTGGTCATATATGGATGTGAGAATTGGACTGTGAAGAAAGCTGAACGCCAAAGACTTGAGGCTTTTGAACTGTGGTGTTGGAGAAGACTTTGAGAGTCCCTTGGACTGCAAGGAGATCCAACCAGTCCTTTCTGAAGGAGATCAGCCCTGGTGTTCCTTGGAAGGAATGATGCTAAAGCTGAAAACTCCAGTACTTTGGCCACCTCATGTGAAGAATTGACTGATTGGAAAAGACTCTGATTCTGGGAGGGATTGGAGGCAGGAGGAAAAGGGGATGACAGAGGATAAGATGGCTGGATGGCATCACCGACTCGATGGACGTGAGTTTGAGTGAACTCTGGGAGGTGGTGATGGACAGGGAGGTCTGGTGTGCTGCGAGTCATGGGGTCGCAAAGAGTCGGACACGACTGAGTGACTGAACTGAACTGAACTGAACTGAACTGATATGAAGAACCAACTCATTGGAAAAGACCCTGATACTGGGAAAGATTGAAGGCAGGAGCAGAAGTGGACAACAGAGGATGAGATGGTTGGATCACATCATAGATTCAATAAACATGAATTTGAGCAAACTCTGGGAGATAGTGAAGGACAAGGAACCCTGGTATGCTGCAGTCCATGTGGTTGCAAAGAGTCAGACATGACTTAGTAACTAAACAAGAACTTATGACCTCATTTAATCTTTATCACCTCCTGGTAGGTCCTAGGTCTTATCTTTAACCAAAATAGTACTAGGAGTTAGGGCTTCAATATATGAATTTTGGGGGCACACAAACATTCAGTCCATTACAGGCCTTGAGAGACTCTGCAGACCATAACAGGGAGAAGAAGCCTACAAGAAGTCTGGCAGTTAAGCAGATGGAGATGAGAGTTATGCAAGATTAATATAACTACAGTTTACAGAATGTAGTACTGGGGAGAAGAGAGCTGAATCTTGGAAATATGCACAGTCACCCTTAAAAAATTTGGCAGAATACTAATCATAGCATACAAGGAAGTTACCCATGACCAGAGACAGATAATCCTAAAAAAGAGCAGAGGGAAGAGTGACTGGAACTCACGTAAGGCATGAAAAAGTGCCTGTTCCCACCAATCAAATTAAAAACTCTTATAATTTAAGGTACATTGAATAGAGTATTCAGGAAGGTCTGGATGGTGAAGAATAATTGGCCTAAGAATAAAAGATGCTTTGATCCAGCCTAACAAATCTTAAAAGCAATACACAATAGGATTAAACTGTTTACAAGTAAGATGAAAGCCTAGGTAATTCTTCGAAACTTCTCAGCAAGCCACCAACATTTCACTTAGAGCTCTGTCTTTAAATAAATGTGCTTTTCCTAACATATCTCTGATTTCCAAAATATGAAAGTAGGGAACTCTTTTTCAAGAAAAAATATTTTTGCAATTTCTTCAGAAGCTTAAAATTTTAATTCCTTATAAAATAACATTAATGGCTATCTTGTTATTTAATGACCACAAAAATCATTCACACTTTGGGCTCTTAACATATCCTTTTGATTATCTTAATGGAACAGAAAATATTTCAGAATATACTATTCAGTTCAGTTGAGTTCAGTTGATCAGTCCTGTCCGAATTTTTGTGACCATATGAATCGCAGCACGCCAGGCCTCCCTGTCCATCACCAACTCCTGGAGTTCACTCAGACTCACGTCCATCGAGTTGGTGATGCCATCCAGCCATCTCATCCTCTGTTGTCCCCTTCTCCTCCTGTCCCCAGTCCCTCCCAGCATCAGAGTCTTTTCCAATGAGTCAACTTTTCACATGAGGTGACCAAAGTACTGGAGTTTCAGCTTCAGCATCATTCCTTCCAAAGAAATCCCAGGGCTGATCTTCTTCAGAAAGGACTGGTTGGATCTCCTTGCAGTCTAAGGGACTCTCAAGAGTCTTCTTCAACACCACAGTTCAAAAGCATCAATTCTTCAGTGCTCAGCCTTCTTCAAGTCCAACTCTCACATCAATACACGACCACAGGAAAAACCATAGCCTTGACTAGATGAACCTTTGTTGGCAAAGTAATGTCTCTGCTTTTGAATAGGCTATCTAGGTTGGTCATAACTTTCCTTCCAAGGAGTAAGCGTCTTTTAATTGCATGGCTGCAGTCACCATCTGTAGTGATTTTGGAGCCCAGAAAGAAAAAGTCTGACACTGTTTCCACTGTTTCCCCATCTATTTCGCATGAAGTGATGGGACCAGATGTCATGATCTTCATTTTCTGAAAGTTGATCTTTAAGCCAACTTTTTCACTCTCCTCTTTCACTTTCATCAAGAGGCTTTTGAGTTCCTCTTCACTTTCTGCCATAAGGGTGGTGTCATCTGCATATCTAAGGTTATTGATATTGCTCCCAGCACTCTTGATTCCAGCTTGTGCTTCTTCCAGTCCAGCGTTTCTCATGATGTACCCTGCATAGAAGTTAAATAAGCAGGTGACAATATACAGTCTTGATGTACTCCTTTTCCTATTTGGAACCAGTCTGTTGTTCCATGTCCAGTTCTTACACTGTTGCTTCCTGATCTGCATACAAATTTCTCAAGAGGCAGGTCAGGTGGTCTGGTATACTTCTGAGAGAAATTAAATAACCAGAGAAATTTATTGTGTTCATTGACCAAAAGACACAAAAATTAAGATGAAATCTGTTCCTAAACTGATGTGAAGATGCAATGCATTCCAAACAAAAATATCAAAGGTTTGTTTATTTTCCTAGAATTAAAGAAGCATGGTCTAAAATGTATGCATAAATTCATATGACCTACATTATCCAAAACAATTTTGAAAAAGAACAAAGTAGAGGGACTTACACTTAAGTATTTTCAAGATAATTCTAATCTACAGTAATGAAGACAGGGTTGTATTGGTGAAGGGATAAATGTTCAGATCAATAGAACATGAGATATATACTGTACATGTTTTAATTATGCACCTGAAATATTTTCCACCATTTCTCTTGGATGTGTGTGTATCCAGGAATTCAAGGATGGTGCAACATCAAAAACATCCCTTGATATAATTTATCACATTCATAAACTATAGAAATGTTATTATTTTTGCATGTAAACAAAATGCATGTGGGACAGTTCAAAATACAAATGTAATATAAGGACTTTAAAAATATAAAAATAAATTGAAATTTTCTTTGTTATGTCAATGCTCTCTACCAAAAACTAAATCAGATGTCATGTTTAATGGCCAACATTCCACCTAAAATCAGGAATATGACTTGGATACTTTTAAATTATAATATAATGTCAGTAACAACAAAACAACTTGACATACATGACACATCTTAATATTCAACCTAAATCTCCTATTAACTTTTGGCTTTAGCTTTTAAAAAGTTAATTAACCAAACACGTATTTCAACATTATTTACAACTTCCTTAAACTGTTGTAAAAATTTATCCATCTTTCTACTATGGTTAAGTTTATGAAATTAGTATTCATGTTTTGAAACCTGAGATGTAGATGAAAATTCAGAAATAAGTGTGTTATTCTGAAGCCATTAAAATTCTGAGGTTTCCCACAATCCCACTTCCTGGTATTCACTATAAAATTTCACTCCCCTTGTATGTGGGCTAAAACTAATTACTTGATTCCACTAAGTAGAATATGGCAAAAATGATGGCTGTCAGTTCCAAAGTCAGGTTATAAAGACTGCCGTCTATCTTGCTTACACTGTCTCTTGCCTTCTCACTTGCTAGCTCTGGTGGAACAAGCTGCCAGGTGGTGAGCTTCTCCACAGGGATGTATATACGGCAGCAGATTGAGGCTTAACTTCAGCCAGCAGCTAGCAAGGAACTGCAATTCCTCATTCAACTGCCCATGAGGAACAGAATCTTACAAACCAGAATGTGGGTGAGTGTGAGTGTGTGTGAGTGATTCTTTCCTCATTGACCCTCAAGATGACTACAGCATGGTTGACAATTTGATTTCTGTACCCATGAAACTCTGAAGCAAAATACCCAGAAAAGCCATAGATTCCTGAGCTATAGAACTGTGAGATAATGTTTTACGTCACTAGATTTGATGTGGTTTTTTATGCAGCAATAGATTTCTCTCTCCAAGTACTATAATGGAACAAACTACCCAAGTGTCCTACTTACAACTTTGGGATGTGGGTTAGCTTTGTCTTGCTCATTACTTTGTGGGGAAAAATTAAAAATGTAACTCTTTTAGGCAGAATAATGTCTTGCATTATATTTTCCTTATGTTTAAAACATTAAATCTGTAATTAAACTGTGAAAGACAGGAATTATGATGAATATGAAATGTTGCTTTAGAAGTTAACTCTTTTCTTTTTCCTAGAAAATTATCAATATTTTCCATGACTTAAGGCTGTAAGAAGTTAAGTGAAGTGAAACTGTTAGTCACTCAATCATGTCTGACTCTTTGTGAACCCATAGCATACCAGGCTCCTCTGTCCATGGAATTCTCCAGGCAAAAATATTGGAGTGTGTAGCCATTCCCTCCTCCAGGGGATCTTCCCAGCCCAGGGATCAAACCCAGGTCTCCTGCATTGCAGGTAGATTCTTTACCATCTGAACCACCAAGGAAGCCCTAAGGTTATATAGCAGTTTTCAAAACTTGTGTTCTCTAGACCTTTCATGTTCTGTATATACACTTCATGTGTTTATTTTACTGAATAACATGTGAAAGAGAAGGGCATAATAAGATCAAAAAGCTCCTTGTTTTCTTATCAATAACACAATAACACTTCTTAAGGTGAAAACTGCTGTGTATCTAATGCAGTTGATTTAACAAATGCTAAGAATATGTGAAATGTTTTCAATTAAACTAATGAACTATGAATGTTGCAAAGCTCTCCATTTACTTATTTGATATAACATTTTTGATAGGAAAATACAAGGAAGATTTATTATTTTGTAAAACTTTTGACAAAGGGACTTTTTAAGAGTTTGGATTCATTTTTAACACACCATTAGATAAGCTGGCAAAACTATATAGTAACATCTGTACTTATGGTACAAAAGCAAAAATAAGAAAACAGAATTAGTTCCAAAATGCAAAACAGATGCCATTATACATATTATGGAAAAGTGCTAAGTCATAAGAAAGTACCCACATCTTTAACAATGGCTGTTAATGTTGCAAAGATTCTCAAATTTTCAGCATTTTCGGTGTATGATCTACAGCATTTGCCAAAATTTATTGGCTGGCAGTGAACTGGTGATAACAATATCAAGAGCACAAAGAATTTCTTTTTAAAAAAATAATTAAGAAATTTCGTTTTTCAAATATTCTTGAGTATGGTATGAGACGACCCAGTTTTTTTATTTTTGTATCACAGGTATGATTAGACATAAGAATTGTGTTGGGCATTGTAAAATAATAGCTTTATAATTTTTTGAGGACATATTTGATAGAAAATCAAGACTAGGTCATATTTTTACAGAATTCTTCATTTATATAATAATTAATATGTTCAAAAGTATAAAAATGATCCCAGAAGCCAAAAGTAAATATACACCAATTCATTCTTACCAACTCATCCTTCTAGCTGCCCCTAGAAATAACTTCTCTTCTGATTTTAATGTTTTCATCTGTCTTTTCATCACTCTTTTTTAGAGCATTGCTATATATATAATATATATATATATATATATATATTCAGGAAAAATATAGTTTACATTTGGTTTTGAACTTTATAAAAATTATATGACATGTTTTGTCCCTTCTACTCTTTTTTAAAGATTTTTTTTTTATTAGAGGAGTTTTGTCCCATCCATTTTTGTATTAAATTCCATATTTTCTCAATTTTCCTGTTAATGCTGTGAATGTTTTACTTTTTGTAGTACAAATAATGATACCACGAACCACCTTCTACCTATTACTTGATGAATGTAAAAATATTTTTCTACTTTATTTGACTATGAATGTAAATATGAATATAAAAAAAATCTTTCTACATTTTGTAACTGTGAATGTAACTGTGTCAAGTATTTAATTTTATCAGACAAGTTCAAATTATTTCCCAAGATGGTTATGCCAGTCACACTCTACCATCTAAGCTTGAAGTTTATGTGCCGGGAGCCAGCGTGAGGAACTCCACCCGTGGCAAAGGTCATGAGGAAGGAGGCTCGGCATACGCAAAGGCGGGATCGAGCCTCAGGAGTCCCCCTGGAAATTCTCGAGCATCTACCCGCAAAACCAGAGTCTGCCTACTTTCTGCTTTGTGCTCTCACCTACACCTCTGACTTTACGGAGGGCTGTCCCCCACTACCTCTCTCTGAAAAAAGAGTTAACTTACAGCTCCAGTTAATAGTTCCTGGGTGTGATAGTGTTTCAACCTACAAACTCCTTTGAAAGTCCTCTAGCCTGCCTGAATAGGTTTTTCTGGCCACATATGATTGTTCAGAGCTTCCCAACTGTGAGAGGCATGAGGTGTTCTAAACTGTCTAAATACAGATTCCTATGAGCAGTTAAAAGATTGATTAGAAATTGTATTGGTGAAGGGTTTTTCACTTGTTGGGCCAATGTTTGCTACTAAGTCTCCATATCCCTTACCTGCTGTGTCCCTGGCAGTGTACTGATTAATATAATTGGTGTAAGTAGTAGCTTTAATGTTTGTAACCTTGGACCCTTGAGTTAATTCTTTTTCTTGTTATAGCCCACCACACCTTTGCCCTATAGGAATGCAACTTTATCTAATGCTTTTGGAGGGTGGCGCCTGACTTTAGAATAATCACCTTTAGAGAAAAATAAGTTTCTTAAAATGTCAACAGGCCTCTGGGCCAGAAGATAATGCGAATCACCTAAACTTTTGCATATGATAAGTTTGCAGGAAGAAAGCCTGGCTTACTGCATGACTCTACCCCTTCCCCCATTATCCTCTATGCATAACTTAAGGTATAAAAACTACTTTGGAAAATAAAGTGTGGGCCTTGTTCACCGAAACTTGGTCTCCCCATATCATTCTTTCTCTCACCTCCTGGCTGAATTATTCAGCCTCTTTTCTCCACTGAATTTCCTCACTGAGCTATCCTTATTCTATTACTCTTTATATCCTTAATTAACGTTTAATTAAGCAATTGTTTCCTGATCCTAGCCGACGCCGTCCCCCCTTCGAATTCCCTGGATCCACCTGAGCTGGACCCCAGCATTTATGCTTTCCCATTTCTTTGCGTATACTTTGGCTTTGGTCTACTTAGCACTTGTAAATGTTGTTTCACTATAGTTTTCATTTTCCTGATTATTAATGAAGTGAAGAATATCTTCAATATTTTGCCATTTGTATTTCTTCTTCTGTGAAATTCTTGTGTGTGTCTATCACCTGTCTTTATAGTTTAATACAGATTTTTAAATAATAAAATTAAATATTTTTCATCAAATAATGTGAAAGCTCACTTAACAAAACAATTTGATTTTCCTTTAAAACCGAGCACTTTCAAATAGAGAATTCTATAGCTTTGAAAAAAATGTCTTTTCCCAAATTATTTTTCTTCCAAGTTTGTGAATGTTTATTTGAATAACATTCATGTATAACCTGGAGATCAGAGTTTGGCCCTTGATTTGGTACAATTCCCTAGAGAAGAGAATGGCTAACCCACTCCATATTCTTGCCTTGAGAATTCCATGGACAGAGGAGCCTGACAGGCTACAGTCCGTGGGGTCACAAACTGTGTGGACATGACTGAGTGACTAACACTTTCACTATTATTCAGTTCAGTTCAGTTCAGTCGCTCAGTCGTGTCCAGCTCTTTGCAACCCCATGAATCGCAGCACGCCAGGCCTCCCAATCCATCACCAACTCCCGGAGTTCACTCAGACTCACATCCATCGAGTCGGTGATGCCATCCAGCCATCTCATCCTCTGTCGTCCCCTTCTCCTCCTGCCCCCAATCCTTCCCAGCATCAGAGTCTTTTCCAACGAGGCAACTCTTCGCATGAGGTGGCCAAAGTACTGCAGTTTCAGCTTTAGCATCATTCCTTCCAAAGAAATCCCAGGGCTGATCTCCTTCAGAATGGACTGGTTGGACTCCTTGCACTCCAAGGGACTCTCAAGAGTCTTCTCCAACACCACAGTTCAAAAGCATCAATTCTTCGGCGCTCAGCTTTCTTCACAGTCCAGCTCTCCCATCCATACATGACCACAGGAAAAACCATAGCCTTGATTAGACGGACCTTTGTTGGCAAAGTAATGTCTCTGCTTTTGAATATGCTATCTAGGTTGGACATAACTTTCCTTCCAAGGAATAAGCGTCTTTTAATTTCATGGCTGCAGTCACCATCTGCAGTGATTTTGGAGCCCAAAAAAATAAAGTCTGACACTGTTTCCCCATCTATTTCCCATGAAGTGATGGGACCGGATGCCATGATCTTCATTTTCTGAATTACCGGGGTCCAGCCCCAGCAGGATCCAGGGGTACCCTCAGGATGATGGCCTAGGCAATAAAGATAGCAAAGCGGAGAGCAGGGCTTGATCTTCCTTGATAAACACAGAAAGCCAATAAAGCTCCTGGCACGGAACTTGCTCTGTTCACGGAGGCCACAGGCACCCTCTCGGTGGGGTGAGGACGCAAGACGCCCTCTGCCTAGTGAAGACGCAGGGCACCTTCCCGATCGGGTCTTAGAAGCCCATGCAAAAAAGTGAACTCAGAGAGCCCCTGTGCCCCAAGGAGTCATCCTGAAGGAAGAACAGAGAGAGAAAAGGAGGGAAAAGGGAAAAAAAGAACGACACGGGGAAACCAAGCTTTGGTAAGCGAGGCCCATAACTTTATTTTCAAAAGGAACTTTTATACCTTGACTTGTACATAGAGGGAAATGAAAGATGCAAAATCATACAGAGTCAGCCCAAACATTACATCTGTTTTGTCTTTATTGAAACCAGGATTTTTTATACATACCTTTCCCATAAACAATGTTGTGTACATTATCTTCTGGCCTTGGAGGCCTGTAGACATTTTATGACCCTTTTTTGATAAAGCCTGCTCAACCAGAAAACTTATTTTCCCTTGAAGTGTTTTTTCTTTTTATTTCTAATCTATGTCAACCTGAAAAAGTGCTAATCAGAGTTACATTCTCACAGAGCAAAGTTACAACAAAGAAAGAACCAATTAGCTCAAAGGTCTGATGTGGTTAATTCCAAGGCTGCTACTTGTTTTTCTTACATTCTAACTATGTTAACTAATGCACTCCCAGGTGCACAATGGATAAGGGATACGGGAACTTGGCAGCAAGCATTAGCCCAACAATGAAGCCCTTTACCAGTACTATCTATTCTGATAATTTTTCATCCCTTAAAGGACTCTATGCTCATTAGGACTTTTAGAATGTTTTGGCTTCCCGTGCCTTTCAAGGTTGGGGAGTTGTGAATAATCATGTGTGTTAATTGCAAGAGTATGGATAAACCTGTCAGGAAAGCTAGAATGCCAACAGAGGGGTTAAAATAGAAATATTCCTTTCATGTTCAGGAGACTTATTAACTAAAGTCCTAAGTTGATTTTTTCCAGAGAAAGGTGGTCAGGGATAGCCCCTGTTAATGTCAAAAGAGTTGGTGAAAGGCACAAAATAGTAAGACAGACAGATTCTGGTTTTGGGGTAGATGCTCGAGCAGATTCAGGGGGTCCCTTGAGGCCTGATCTGCCTTTGCCTGTCAGGTCTCTTCCGCATGACCTTTGTCATGGGTGGGATCTCCCGTGGTGGCTTCCGGCACTGAATGTTGAGCTTTAAGCCAACTTTTTCACTCCTCTTTCACTTTCATCAAGAGGCTTTTGAGTTCCTCTTCACTTTCTGCCATAAGGGTGGTGTCATCTATATATCTGAGGTTATTGATATTTCTCCCAGCAATCTTGATTCCAGCTTATGCTTCTTCCAGCCCAGCGTATCTCATGATGTACTCTGCATATAAGTTGAATAAGCAGGGTGACAACATACAGCCTTGACTTACTCCTTTTCCTATTTGGAACCAGTCTGTTGTTCCATGTCCAGTTCTAACTGTTGCTTCCTGACCTGCATACAAATTTCTCAAGAGGCAGATCAGGTGGTCTGGTATTCCCATCTCTTGAAGAATTTTCCAGTTTATTGTGATCCACACAGTCAAAGGCTTTGGCATAGCCAGTAAAGCAGAAATAGATGTTTTTCTGGAACTCTCTTGCTTTTTCTATGATCCAGCAGATGTTGGCAATTTGATCTCTGGTTCCTCTGCCTTTTCTAAAACCAGCTTGAACATCAGGAAGTTCACGGTTGACATATTGCTGAAGCCTGGCTTGGAGAATTTTGAGCATTACTTTACTAGCATGTGAGATGAGTACACTTGTTTAGTAGTTTGAGCATTCTTTGGCATTGCCTTTCCTTGGGATTGGAATGAAATCTGACCTTTTCCAGTCCTGTGGCCACTGCTGAGTTTTCCAAATTTGCTGGCATATTGAGTAAAGCCCTTTCACAGCATCATCTTTCAGGATTTGAAATAGCTCAAATGGAATTCCATCACCTCCACTAGCTTTGTTTGTAGGGATGCTTTCTAAGGCCCACTTGACTTCACATTCCAGGATGTCTGGCTCTAGGTGAGTGATCACACCATCGTGATTATCTGGGTCATGAAGATCTTTTTTGTATAGTTCTTTTTGTATAGATACTTTTTGTATAGTTCTTCTGTGTATTCTTGCCACCTCTTCTTAATATCTTCTGCTTCTGTTAGGTCCATACCATTTCTGTCCTTTATCGAGCCCATCTTTGCATGAAATGTTCCCTTGATATCTCTAATTTTCTTGAAGAGATCTCTAATCTTTCCCTTTCTGTTGTTTTCCTCTATTTCTTTGCATTGATCACTGAGGAAGGCTTTCTTATCTCTTCTTGCTATTCTTTGGAACTCTGCATTCAGATGCTTATATCTTTCCTTTTCTCCTTTGCTTTTCACTTATCTTCTTTTCACAGCTATTTGTAAGGCGTCCCCAGACAGCCATTTTGCTTTTTTGCATTTCTTTTCTATGGGAATGGTCTTGATCCCTGTCTCCTGTACAATGTCACGAACCTCCTTCCATAGTTCATCAGGAACTCTATCTATCAGATCTAGGCCCTTAAAGCTATTTCTCACTTCCACTGTATAATCATAAGGGATTTGATTTCGGTCATATCTGAATGGTCTAGTAGTTTTCCCTACTTTCTTCAATTTCAGTCTGAATTTGACAATAAGGAGTTCATGATCTGGGCCACAGTCAGCTCCTGGTCTTGTTTGGGTTGACTGTATAGAGCTTCTCCATCTGTGGCTGCAAAGAATATAATCAATCTGATTTCGGTGTTGACCATCTGGTGATGTCCATGTATAGAGTCTTCTCTTGTGTTGTTGGAAGAGGGTGTTTGCTATGACCAGTGCATTTTCTTGGCAAAACTCTATTAGTCTTTGCCCTGCTTCATTCCGTATTCCAAGGCCAAATTTGCCTGTTACTCCAGGTGTTTCTTCACTTCCTACTTTTGCATTCCAGGCCCCTATAATGAAAAGGACATCTTTTTTGGCTGTTAGTTCTAAAGGGTCTTGTACGTCTTCATAGAACCGTTCAACTTCAGCTTCTTCAGAGCTACTGGTTGGGGCATAGACTTGGATTACTGTGATATTGAATGGTTTGCCTTGGAAACGAACAGAGATCATTCTGTCGTTTTTGAGATTGCATCCAAGTACTGCATTCCAGACTCTTTTGTTGACCATGATGGCTACTCCATTTCTTCTGAGGGATTCCTGCCTGCAGTAGTAGATATAATGGTCATCTGAGTTAAATTCACCCATTCCAGTCCATTTGAGTTCACTGATTCCTAGAATGTCAACATTCACTCTTGCCATCTCTTGTTTGACCACTTCCAATTTGCCTTGATTCATGGACCTGACATTCCAGGTTCTTATGCAATACTGCTCTTTACAGCATCATATCTTGCTTCTATCACCAGTCACATCCACAGCTGGGTATTGTTTTTGCTTTGGCTCCATCCCTTCATTCTTTCTGGAGTTATTTCTCCACTGATCTCCAGTAGCATATTGGGCCCCTACTGACCTGGGGAGTTCCTCTTTCAGTATCCTATCATTTTGCCTTTTCGTACTGTTTATGGAGTTCTCAAGGCAAGAATACTGAAGTGGTTTGCCATTCCCTTCTCCAGTGGACCACATTCTGTCAGACCTGTCCACCATGACCCGCCCGTCTTGGGTGGCCCCATGGGCATGGCTTAGTTTCATTGAGTTAGACAAGGTTGTGGTCCTCGTATGATTAGATTGACTAGTTTTCTGTGAGTATGGTTTCAGTGTGTCTGCCCTCTGATGCCCTCTTGCAACACCTACCATCTAACTTGGGTTTCTCTTACGTTGAGCGTGGGGTATCTCTTCACAGCTGCTCTACCAAAGCACAGCCGTTGCTCCTTACCTTGGACAAGTGGTATCTCCTCACCACCACCCTTCCTGACCTTCAACGTGGGATAGCTCCTCTAGGTCCTCCTGTGCCCACGCAGCCACCTCTCCTTGGACGTGGGGTTGGTCCTCCCAGCTTTTGCCCCTGACCTCGGACGTGGGGTAACTCCTCTCGGCCATGCTTTAGTGCACCGGTAGCAGCCTCTAAAGTATGAAAACACAGACTGTTGTCTATGGATAATAGTACATAATAGAATGTAAACAGAATGCCACACTGGTTTGTTGTTGTTGTTGTTGTTTTTACTAACTGAAGGCTCACAATTAAGAAAAAGCTAAAAACTCCATTTCCAAGCTAGTTTGTGCATATTGGCAGTCTATAATCCACGGTGATAACAGTGTCTCATCCTGGAGGCGACACTGTTTGGCTGCCTTGACAAGAATTATACCTGAAATCAGCATCTTTTTCTGAGGCCTGGTGCAAAGTCTCAAGTTTAATCCTAGATATAGTATGAAATCTAAGTAATTGTGGGAGTCCTACTATTGAGAAATGTCATTGTTTAGTGTTTAGAAATACTAAATTAGTGTTTCTAATTTCAAATCCTGAAAGATGATGCTGTGAAAGTGCTTTACTCAATATGCCACCAAATTTGGAAAACTCAGCAGTGGCCACAGGACTGGAAAAGGTCAGTTTTCATTCCAACCCCAAAGAAAGGCAATGCCAAAGAATGCTCAAACTACTAAACAAGTGTACTCATCTCACATGCTAGTAAAGTAATGCTCAAAATTCTCCAAGCCAGGCTTCAGCAATATGTGAACCGTGAACCTCCTGATGTTCAAGCTGGTTTTAGAAAAGGCAGAAGAACCAGAGATCAAATTGCCAACATCCGATGGATCATGGAAAAAGCAAGAGAGTTCCAGAAAAACATCTATTTCTGCTTATTGACTATGCCAAGGCCTTTGACTGTGTGGATCACAATAAACTGTGGAAAATTCTTCAAGAGATGGGAATACCAGACCACCTGATCTGCCTCTTGAGAAATTTGTATGCAGGTCAGGAAGCAACAGTTAGAACTGGACATGGAACAACAGACTGGTTCCAAATAGGAAAAGGAGTACGTCAAGGCTATATATTGTCACCCTGCTTATTTAACTTATATGCAGAGTACATCATGAGAAACGCTGGACTAGAAGAAACACAAGCTGGAATCAAGATTGCTGGGAGCAATATCAATAACCTCAGATATGCAGATGACACCACCCTTATGGCAGAAAGTGAAGAGGAACTAAAAAGCCTCTTGATGAAAGTGAAAGTGGAGAGTGAAAAAGTTGGCTTAAAACTCAACATTCAGAAAACGAAGATCATGGCATCCAGTCCCATCACTTCATGGGAAATAGATGGGGAAACAGTGGAAACAGTGTCAGACTTTATTTTGGGGGGCTCCAAAATCACTGCAGATGGTGACTACAGCCATGAAATTAAAAGACACTTACTCCTTGGAAGAAAAGTTATGACCAACCTAGATAGCATATTCAAAAGCAGAGACATTACTTTGCCAACAAAGGTTCGTCTAGGCAAGGCTATTGTTTTTCCTGTGGTCATGAATGGATGTGAGAGTTGGACTGTGAAGAAGGCTGAGTGCTGAAGAATTGATGCCTTTGAACAGTGGTGTTGGAGAAGACTCTTGAGAGTCCCTTGGACTGCAAAGAGATCCAACCAGTCCATTCTGAAGGAGGTCAGCCCTGGGATTTCTTTGGAAGGAATGATGCTAAAACTGAAACTCTAGTACTTTGGCCACCTCATGCGAAGGGTTGACTCATTGGAAAAGACTCTGATGCTGGGAGGGATTGGGGGCAGGAGGAGAAGGGGACGACAGAGAATGAGATGGCTAGATGGCATCACTGACTCGATGGACATGAGTCTGGGTGAACTCCGGGAGTTAGTGATGGACAGGGAGGCCTGGCGTGCTGCAATTCATGTGGTCACAGGGAGTCAGACAGGACTGAGCGACTGAACTGAACTGAACTGAATCTCATCATAAAGTTTTGTGGTAAATAAAGTCTTCCCTGGTACCTCAGATGGTAAGGAATCTGTCTTCCATATGGGAGTGAAGAAGTGAAGTCTCTCAGTTGTGCCTGACCCTTTGCGACCCCATGGACAGTAGCCTGCACCAAGCTCCTCCGTCCATGGGATTTTCTAGGCAAGAGTACTGTAGTGGATTGCCATTTCCTTCTCCAGGGAATCTTCCCGAACAGGGATTGAACCCAGGTCTCCTGCATTGTAGAGATGCTTTACCATCTGAGCCACCAATCCCTAGGTTGGGAAGATCCCCCAGAGAAGGACATGGCAACCCACTCCTGTATTCTTGCCTGGAGAATTCCATGGACAGAGGAGCCTGGTGGGCTACAGTTCTGCTGCTGCTGCTAAGTCACTACAGTCATGCCCGATTCTGTGCGAACACATATACTGCAGAATGGCAGCCCCCCAGGCTCCCCCATCCCTGGGATTCTCCAGGCAAGAAAACTGGAGTGGGTTGCCATTTCCTCCTCCAATTCATGAAAGTGAAAAGTGAAGGTGAAGTTGCTTAGTCATACTCGTAGCAATCCTATGGACTGCAGCCTACCAGGCTCCTCCATCCATGGGGTTTTCCATGCAACAGTACTGGAGTGTGGTGCCATTGCCTTCTCTGAGGCTTCAGTGCATGGGATCACAAAGAGTTGGACGTGACTGAGCAACTAACACAACAATCTGAAAAATAATCCATATTGCAGCAATGCTTATATAGACATTTGTCTTTTTAAGACGTGATTTGGAGTCCCCAGTACATTTTAGATTGGTGATTTAGTCTCTAAAACCACCCAGGTAATAACTGAGTTAGGCCATTAACACAAGGTGTAGTGAGTCACCCATACCATTAGAAATGTGTATCTTTTAAATGACTTACCTACTACATTCATTCAACCTATCTTCTGTCTTCTTCAACTTTTGTTCAGTTCATGTCATTGCTACATTTTCTGGAAAACTTGTTCCTATAAAATCTTAAGTTTAAGCCATTGACTAATAATAACTTTTTTAGTTGATGATTTATAAATTGGTTCTTTATTTAAATTATTAGGAATCATGTTATATCAAAAATTGATTGACTTAATTATTGCTTCCAAAATAATAATTCTTAAAAATATGAGCAATTTAAATCTTTAGGATCCCCAACCAAAAAACCTCTTGGTAAGTTAAAGAGAAATTCCTTGCCAAGTTGATGATTCATATGTATCATCATAAAATAAAGCATTTACCTTTAGATGCAGTAGACATATTTTCATGATTAAGGTTAATAATATAGCCCATTGCTATTCAAAATCCCACTGAGAGACAATATCAGAAAGGAACAAGTGAGAAGCAGCTACCAATATTTAATAGAGTACCATAATGGTAAGTTAGAAGCTGCAGTTTGCTGGCCGTACAAGAATCCTGGTTTGCATTAGCAGAGCCAAGGCTTCAGCCTTTTACCTCATGTAAATTGCATGACTTCAGAGAAAAGAAAACAGAAAAAAAAATTGAAGCCTGAACAAATGAGAAAACATATGATGAAAAAAAGCAGCTGGATATCACTTTTTTCCTATTCAAAAAATATTTGTTCCCCAGGAAAATATCTTAGGAAATCATTTGTGATGATGCATCTCTAATGGATAGAACCGTAGTACAACTGTTGCTAAAATCAATTGACATCCATTACTGAGGTAAAATGAAAAACCTGCTGTTGTGTTGACAAAAACGTATGGAATCTACATTGCCTGTGTGTTGATATATAATAAAGGGTTTTGATGTAGATGTTTACTGAGGCTTAAATTTTCTCATTCCATTCTACAGGAGTTTAAAATAAAAATCAAACTATGATGAAGATGTTAAATGTTGAGACAATTCAATCTACAATTTACTTAGTCTCCAAAAGATTACTCTGTGTCTAAAGTAGTAAAATCTTGCCCATCTCAGAAAAATAAATGTCCTGCATTCCATTATCTTTTCCACTTGTCACATCCAAGGTGACTGTAACTATGACAAGGAGAGGAGGAATGTGGTTCTCATAGTTCTGCAAAACATAATGAGCTGGAATTGAGGGAGGCATTGGGACCCACACTATATGTGGCCCCAAAGTTCAGTCCTCTCTTTTGTATCTCTCACTCTGAGAGATATCATCTGTCATTTTATGAGGACAATTAAGCAGCCTTATGGAGAGGTCTACATGGAGAATAGCTGAAGCATCTTCCTAACAGTCTTGTGAAAAAAAAAAAAAAAAACAATGAGACGGATTCTCTGGTGCCAGTCAGGACTTCAGGTGCCTGCCAGCCCAACTGACATCTTGAACATCTTGACTGCAACCTATGAAAGAATCTGAGCCAAAAGTGTTCAGCTAAACCACCTCCACATTCCTGATCCACACAAACTATGAAATACTAAACATTTGTATTTTCAAGCCTTTAAGTTTGGGGCTATTTTTGACACAGCAACACATAAGTAACACAGACAAAAATATTATAGATACAGATAGCATTGAAGATATAGTGATTTACTGTTGAAGGGAGGATAAAGGAAGAAATATCCCCCCATAGAATTGTTGTATGGACTTACTTGAGAATGAAGATGAAACGTTAACTAGGAGACTGGCAAACAACATGTTATTTACAGGATATTTTTAAAATATAAAACTACATTGTTTTTCATGATCGGGTATCAGGTGCCTTAGAGTTAAAAACAAATTTGAAAGCCAGTTTGCTAATGAGGCTTTTCAAATTGTTCCATTATTTTAAAAAGTAAGAGAAAACTGTTTTCAGAGATATTTATGCTTAGGTTAGAAAGTTGAAAATGCCATATTATACAGATTTATATATATAAAAGTCTCAGTCCAGAAATAGAAAATGAATATCTCAATGTAAAATATAAATGTATACCATTAGTCAAAAGAAGCATGAATCATAGAAAGAAAAGGAAAATAGAACACAACAAACAAAGATAATTTACATACCTAGGGTTAATACTAACTCCTTAGGAAAGAAGAGCTAAAATTTATGTAAAGTTGCTTAGAAGTACTTATGTATATATACATGTATTATGCATGCATAGTTTTTGTTCTGAATAGGGATCCACTTCTTAATACAAGCCTATTTCTTCATAATTTTCCAAGTTAATTCAGATAGGTATTATAGTGTGTGGATGCGCCTCCCAGTACATTACACTCTCACCTATCTTTGTTACAAAAAGTTTTCATGGCTAGAATTCTCTTAAACTGCCCCTCCCCCATTATTCTCAGTGCCTGCACCTTCTCATCTTTCAGATACCAGCTCAAGTTTCAACTCAAGGAAAGTCTAATCCAGCACTCTCTTTATTTTCCTTCATACTAGATGTTTCATTTTATTTTATTTATGTTTTTGCATATTTTTCCCTCTGACTCCCTCAGTAGACTGTATGTTTCTTAAGAGAAGCAACTTCATCATTTTTAATTCACATCTTATCCTCAAGAACTGAAACATCAGAGATATTTTTAAAACTTTTCAAATAAATAAGACTTCTTTTTAGAAAATTTTTAGAATTTGAAAGAAGTAGAGAAGAGTCCCTGGGCAAAAACATGAACCAATCTCAGACAGACACACCAACGCAAACAAACATTCATGGCACATTAAAAATCTAACAAAATACAGCTGTAATGAACACGTTTTTTTCTTTTTAAGCTTAAATAATGTGAAACTGCCATATTTTCTGCTTCAATTTTGTGTGATTATTTGACTAGGAAAGTATTCTGTACTGGATTCTGTAAAGAATATTTCTCACATGGTTTTACTTATATGAATACTAGAATATTTATTTTAATAAAATGATGTATTCCAGTCACTCTGTGCATCTACACACAATAATACCTATAGGAATTCACTTGGAAAATTATGAAGAAATAGGTGTACTGGAGGGATGGTAAGAAGACCAATGTGGTTTGATCATACCAGTCAAGGGGCATAATAAGTTGACTTTAAGTCAGACAAAGCAACATGGTGAGATGATAAGTAGTGAAGATCTTATTTTATATGTAGTGGAAAGTATGTTTGTTGTTGTGTGCGTGTTCAGTCCCTCAGTCTTTTACAGCTCTTTGTAGCCCCATAGACTATAGCCTGTCAGGCTCCTCTGTTCATGGGAATATCCAGACAAGAATACTGGAGTGGGTTATCATTTCCTACTCCAGGGGATCTTCCCAACCCAGAGATGGAACCTGCCTCTCCTGCCTTGGCAGGCAGGTTTCTTATCACTCGTGCCACCTGGGAATCCCAGTAGAATTGAAGCATTTAGTATAGAAGGGATGTAAATTATGTAAATTTTTTATGTTTTATAAAGTTAACTGAATAAAAATTATAGAGGATGCAGACAGAAAAAGATAGACAATTGGCTGTATCTAAGTGAAAGATAATGGTTACTTGGAAAATGGTAGTTATGGTGGTGATGAAGAATAGACAATTAATTGAGATATTTTTAAATGATATTGGCAAGTATTAATGATTTGATAAGCTGAAGATAAAAAGAATTAAGACTGACTCTATCAAGTTTCCAAAAAGCTTTGGATGATGTATGATGTCAAAGTTTAATTAAATTAGAAAAATACTATATTGCTTAGTAGATGTATGGAAATTGGTAGAAAATCAATAAAGTTGCCCTTGAAATTTAAAATATTTTCACTTCCAACTCTAGGGTTTGGCATACAGCTATGTTCTCACTGTCATATTCACACTAAAATAGCTTTCTGTTCATTTTAGTCATGTCTCTTTTGATTTTGACTAATTTCTCTAAAAGTAAAGTAGCGTAGAATCCATGTATTCTTCACTTGGCTGTGAACCTTGGGAACTCTGCTCCCTCACTCAGTGCAGTAAGTGCACTGTGCTTGTCACAAAATTATTGGGATACTTGAAATCCAAAGTCAAAATTGCCTGTAAGACTGTCACACCTTAACATCTCAGATTTTGAACAAGTTTAAGAAACAAACAAAAAAAAGAAAGATAAAGGTGAAATCAGAATTTGTATTTTATATGTAGTTCTGGTGCTCATAAATAAATGTCCCATTCATAATCGAATGCAGTTTTATAAAAAGTTTATTCATCACCACTGCCTATGTGAGACTACTGTTCTAGACCCTCCATCTGGTAAGAGCTATCAGTTCACAAGTGGAGCACTTTTTCATAGTTGATGTGAAACAAGTTGTTAAGAAGCAGCTCTGTTCCTTATTAGCTAACCTGATTCAGTCCATCTTTCTGATTAATGCACTTTCTTGGCACCCAGGGAGTCCCAGGTGTTATAATGAATTTGTGAGAAATTTTCACCTTTCTGCACACTTAAATATGACTGTGAATGCAGCACAAGTCATCAGATGTCCACTGTGTTCAGTGAGGTGAAAAACATGTAGGAAAACAGTTGGAAATATGTGTTGTGTTCTTAATGAAATTTGGCTAACTTGTGTTATACACTATGCAATGCATTTTAATTACGCATAAAAATTCTGGCTCAGTGTTCTATTAGAAATCATTCATATTGGTTATATACTTCATTTAGTAATATTTTTACAGAGGTAATTAGCAAATTGGTTGGTAGGATATATATTTTAGAAAAGTTGCTAATAATCTTTTAGTATCAAAATAGTCATATAATTCCAATGAAAAGTAAAAATAACAAAAAAAAATTAATCTAGCTTTGATAACTGATCTTGTCTACCCATTCCATGTGCCCGGCATATCTTGGTTTCTTGGGATTGAGTTTGTCTTCTTGTTTTTCCTCTACATCTTTTGGTATAGGTTACTTACTGAAAGTGAGTGAAAATGTTACTTGCTCAGTTGTGTCTGACTCTTTGCAAACCCATGGACTATAGCCCACCAGGCTCCTCTGTCCATATAATTCTCCAGGCAAGAATACTGGAGTGTTTAGCCATCCTCTTCTCCAGGAGATCTTCCCAACCCAGGGATCAAACCCAGTTCTCCTGCATTGCAGGCAAATTCTTCACCTTCTGAACCATCAGGGAAGCCCAGGTTACTTACTACTAGTATATAATATGATACATTTTGAATCTTGATTCTTCTTAATCTTCTTTGGGTTCCAGCACCTTTAATTATCTCTTCTTCTCAACAATGTCTGTTCTACTGAAAGAACCTTCCCATGCATTCTTCTTCAGCTAGTTAAATTATGCTTTTTCTAAGACCACAATTCAAGTATCATTTTCTTAGGGAAACCTTTCATCACAAACTCAAATAATGCTGTGAGAATGTATCCTTCATAGCACCTATCACAACTGAAATTTTGTATTTCTTTATACGAGCCTTTTTTTTTTTTGTATTCATTATTGTTATTTATTTGTTTCTTGTTATTTATTTATTTATTTTAATATTTTTTTTAATTTTATTTTATTTTTAAACTTTACATAATTGTATTAGTTTTTAATCTTTGATTTAAGTCACTTTCTTCCATTAGAGAAAAGCTAAAGAAGAAATGTAGAGACTTACTTGGCCAGCTGTTGCTTAGCAAAGAAAAGACATTATTCTACATTGATGTCACAGAGAAGCAACTACCAGAAACTCATGGCTCTTACTAAAGCTAAAATTATATTTCCTGCTATGAATCATAGGGAAATATGGATGGATCTGACACTAAAAATATCAGTTTTCTTTTTTCTGTAATTGTCATCACTACCCTTTCTCCAAGAGTATAAGTTCCAGGGAATATTTTACTATGCACACTTACTGAGTATAGAAGCCTTCTTTATCAAATGCCAACACCCCGATAGGAGAACACTGCCTTTCTTCTCTATGCCTTGGATATACATTTGAATTCTTTATTTGACTTGTAAATTTAAAGTTTCAAAAATGTCTGTGAGTGAACAATTTATGCATTCAATAGCACTGAAGAGGTGAAACAATACCTCATTTACAATCAGACATATTGTGTTCAGTGGCCATTTAAGTAGCTATGCATTAAAAATATTATTGTTCTCCCACCTAAATTCCCATCTTTAAAATGGAAAAATGTGTTTCTCAAAATTCACATCAGGAATAAAAGGATAATAGAAAAATAAGCAGCAGTACTGTCTACTAGCATCCATCCTTGTAATTTTTCAGGTCATTTCTAATCATTTCCTTCAGATGGGTGACTGGTAAGGTAGAAAATCGGCTTGATTTCAAGCAGACAAAACAAGTCCTAAAATGAACTAACATGACTCAAAGTGTTCCTTAAGTTTTGGCCTTAACTTCTGTGTGAAATGATGAGTTTAATGGCAATTAGACAGAAACAAAGGAAAGCACTTCAGGCACAATTATCAAACCACTAATATCCTTAGTGATGCACAGCATGATTCAGTTGTGTTGCCTTGTTCTGTTCTATTTGGCTACAGTCCCAGTTTTTCCAGGCATTCATATATGGGTGAAATCAGTGAAAATCTCATGCTTCCAGATTTTTCTTTGTTCTTCTTTGTGTAATCCAGCATCTGTTTTCTTAGTGCTTTCTTTTCAGATATACAGAGTCTGAGAACTAAAGTATATAGGCTCCTTTCTATTCTGATCCTTAAAGGTCATTTTCCTTCCTGTTTTGCTCAACTTTAAAATGTATTCACCATTAAATTTAACTCTACCTATACCTTGTATTCTGTGCTGTTTGCAGTTCTACAAGAGCTGAAATTTGTCTCTAAGCACAGCTAATTGAATTAGCATTTCCCATCTAAGAAATAGTTGAATAGAAATATTATTTAGAAATACTTCTATAGTGCAGAGTTACATCCACTGAAAGGAAGCAAATACAGAAGGTCACACTTTCAACTTCTCTAATTTCTCTTTTCTCTTCTTATTCACTCTACAGTTATTCCACTGAGGAAGAAACTTTTGCCAACTCAATTCAGTTGACATCAGCAAAAGAGACACTGATGTATATATAGAACAGTCTATGGACTCTGTGGGAGAGGGAGAGGGTGGGAAGATTTGGGAGAATGGCATTGAAACATGTATACTATCATGTATGAAACAAGTCGCCAGTCCATGTTTGATGCACGATACTGGATGCTTGGGGCTGGTGCACTGGGACGCCCCAGAGGGATGGAATGGGGAGGGAGGGGGGAGGGGGGTTCGGGATGGGGAACACATGTATACCTGTGGCGGATTCATTTTGATATTTGGCAAAACCAATACAATATTGTAAAGTTTAAAAATAAAATAAAATTAAAAAATAAATAAACAAAAAAAGAAATAAAAAAAATTAAAAAAAATAAATGTGTAAAAGGCCAACTGAGGAGAAACAACCAATTTCTAGTTAAAACCTTCCTTGTTGTTTTTACTTCAAATATTTCTGAGAGTCAAAAAAGTCTTGTTCAATTTTTGGATTCTTGTAGAAAATGTAAAGTTTAAATATGGCCAGAATCTAATACTGGCTTCAGAAACATGCAGGTCAAACATATCATATAAATGATGCCTGAAAGTGAAAATGAAATATACAGAATGCTTTTGAAAATTATGAAAGAAAGACAGCTGAAGGAAAAGTGACAAGACAGAATTTTAAAATTTGAATTATAAATATGTTACAGATCTTTATTTCTCAATATATATATATAATACGTATTTTATATGTTTGTATATAATACATAATCTTTACATTAATGCAGTACTACAATTAAGAAGTACAGAAAATTAGATTCAATTTTTTGCCATAAAGAATAAAATTCAGATATACCAGGTACACAGAATGCAGACTCTAGGTGGGTACAAAAATTCATGCTAATGGTATCCTTGAAATTAGAGATTCCAAAGGAACATTTCATGCAAAGAAGACCACAATAAAGGACAGAAACAGTATGGACCTAACAGAAGCAGAAAATATTAAGAAAAGATGGTAAGAATACACAAAAGAACTACCGAAAAGATCTTAATGACATGGATAACCACAATGGTGTGATCACTCACTTAGAGTCAGACATTCTGGATTGTGAAGTCAAATGGGCCTCAGGAAGCATCATTATGAACAGTTAGTGGAGGTAATGAAATTCCAGCTGAATTATTTCAAATCCTAAAAGATGATGCTGTTAAAGAGCTACACTCAACATGCCAGCAAATTTAGAAAACAGCAGTGGCTACAGGACTGGAAAAGGTCAATTTTCATTCCAATCCCAAAGAAAGGCAAGGCCAAAGAATGTTCAGACTACATGATTGCACTTATTTCACATGCAAAGTAATGCTCAAAATCCTTCAAGCTAGGCTTGAACAGTATTTGAACCAAGAACTTCCAGATGTACAAGCTGGATTCAGAAAAGGCAGAGGAACCAGAGTTCCAATTGCCAGCATCTGTTGTATTATAGAAAAAGCAAGAGAATTAAAAAAAAAAATATATATATATATATATATATACTTCATTGACTATGCTAAAGTCTTTAACTTTGTGGATCACAACAAACTGGAACATTCTTAAAGAGATGTGAATACCAGACCACCTTACCTGCCTCCTGAGAAACCTGAATGCAAGTCAAAAAACAACAGAACAGATCATGAAACAATGGTCTGGTTCAAAATTGGAAAGGAGTACATCAAAACTGTATATTGTCACCCTGCTTATTTAACTTATATGCAGAGTTCATCATGTGAAATACCAGACTGGATGAAGCACAAGCTGGAGTCCAGATTGCAAGGAGAAATATCAATAACCTCAGATATGCAGATGACACCACCCTTATGGCAGAAAGTGAAGAGGAACTAAAGAGCCTCCTGATGAAGGTGAAAGAAGAGAGTGAAAAAGCTGGCTTAAAACTCAACATTCAAAACCTAAGATCATAGCATCCAGTCCCATCACTTCTTGGCAAATAGATGGGGAAGCAATGGAAACAGGGTCAGACTTTCTTTTCTAGGGCTCCAAAATCACTGCATATGGTGACTTCAGCCATGAAATTAAAAGATGTTTGCTCCTCGGAAGAAAAGTTATGACAAACCTAGACAGCATATTTAAAAGCAGAGACCCTTGCCACAAAGGTCTACAAGGCTTCCCTTGTGGCTCAGCTGGGAAAGACTCTGCCTGCAATGCGGGAGACCTGGGTTGGATCCCTGGGTGGGGAAGATCCCCTGGAGAAGGAAACGGCTACCCACTCCAGTATACTGGCCTGGAGAATTCCATGGACTACAGTCCATGGGGTCACAAAGAGTTGTACACAACTGAGAGAGTTTCACTTTCACTTTCCATATAAAGTTTCACTTTTCATATGCTTTCCATAAAGTTAAAATTTCACTTTCCATATGCTTTTTACAGTAGTCATGTATGAATGTGAGAATTGAACCATAAAGAAGGCTGAATGCCGAAGAATTGATGCTTCCAATCTGTGGTGCTGGAGAAGACTCTTGAAAGTCCTTTGGACTACAAGGAGATCAAACCAGTCAGTCATTGGAAGTACTGATGCTGAAGCTGAAGCTCCAATACTTTGGCCACCTGATGCAAAGAACCAACTCACTTGAAAAGAAGCTGATGCTGGGAAAAGTGAAGGCAGGAAGAGAAGGGAGCGACAGGAAATGGGACGGTTGGATGGCATCACCGACTCAATGGACATGAGTTTGAGCAAGTTCCAGAAGATGGTGAAGGACAGGGAAGTGCTGCTGTCCATGGGGTCACAAACAGTTGGACATGACTGAGTGACTGAACAACAACAACAAAAGGTCTCCTTATGTTCCTTTAGGAGAATTTTCCTAACTGAGGGAGCAGGGCACTTAAATGTCCATATAAAATATAAAAAGAAACACAAGAAGAAATTTAATTGTGAATTGATACATTAAATTTATCAACATAACCCCAGCCTTGTAACCACTATCAATCATTCCAGCAAGAGTTATGCAAAGCTCAAACCAAAATGCCTTTGAAAAAAATGTGTTTTAGGTAGAAAATGTTCTCATTCATGGGCCTGCAAGGGGCAGTACTGATGGAAATGGGAACAGGAAGGATTTCCCTCAAAATGAAAAGCAAATGAAAGAAGTGGAAGATTAAAAATAGATTTTCAGATTAAATACTTTGAAGCATAGTATTTGTTGGGTTTTTAAAATGCAAAAAACACATGGTGGTATTTTGCTTTAAGCTTGACAAACTTAGGCTAATTTGGGACACCTGTCCCTACTGCTATTTAACATAGAACACATAACTTGAGTATATATGCATAAACCTGAAAAGCTTAAGTATATTTAGTATAACAAACATTTTGTAAGATTCTAGATGCAGGTGTTATGGTTTAAAAAAAAGTTAACTTGCAAAACTCTGACATGAGTAAATAGAAACTGAAATGATCTTATGCTGTTGGAGTATAGAATAATGCTACTGATTACCATACCTAGCATTTTCTCTTAAGTTATACGTTTTTCATTTATGAGAATGCAAAATTTGCTTTTCATATGTTTAGGTGCATGAAGCCATTGCTTCTGAATCCCAGGTATTAGTCACTACTATGATTATATCCTTGTAATAAACATTTTGTCTCTAAAATTTCCCTGTATTATCCTGCACAGAAAACAGAATCACAACAATATAATAGGTGCCTGTTTTATTGGTATTGCCCTCATTGCCAGGTGTGCATTCAAACTTATTAATCATTAACAAGCTCATTAATCATCCCACTACTGTCAAATCTTTGTGTTTAGCCAAAGACTAGGTTGGCAGAGCAAACACCTGGATTCCAGTGTGCTTTCTTTTACCATTTACCAAAATTACCTGGAGCTTTTTTTTTTTCCACTCTCCATTGTTTCCAAGAATCTAAGCCATTTATGATCTCTTAATCTATGACAAGATATCCATGTCCTCTGAAATATTTTTTCTCCCCACATATTTCCAAGTTGTCAGGATTTTTAGTTTCTTTTCTACTTACAGAAAATTTATCATATCTACTGCCTGATTTTCAAAACACATATTAAAATGTGCAAGAAAAAAATTCCAAAGACAGACTTTTCAGTATCAGCTTTTACATCAGACATGGGCACCCACATACACATAGCACACATCTGTAAAGGACTGAGCACTCATCATAATCAGGGAGGCATTTTCAGGTACTTTTAGACTTACATTGCTCAGTAGAGCTGGAGGAAGAGATAGAAGTATTTATATCTTTTCTAAGTGGTTCTTTTTAACTATTAAGATGTCTTTAAATTAGAAATTGTAGGAGTTGTCATTTTAGAATTCATTCTGCCTTTTGGGTGATTTTTCTTTTACACAGTCTTTAGGAAAACATATTTTCCCTAAAGGAATTTAAGGGAGTTGATGGCAACTGTTAAAATAATAGCAATCCTATGTCAATCAAAGGTTAGTTCTACAATGAAATTCCATTCAGTAGGTTTTACAGTGGGCCTAATTACAGTACTGAACTAAATTGGTATAATTTGCAGAACTTCATCAGATGGTAAATATCACAGATAAATACTGCTTAATGCACATGCTTATGAATCCGCAGTAGGAGTACCTATCTGTGTTCTCATTACTAAAAGGAAAAAATACAGAAAATCATATCTCTGTATAATGTGTTGACTACAGATGTTAAACTTGACTCTGAGAGAAAATTCACCTCACAGAGAATTTTTTAAAATCATATTAGAATTAAATAATCCATGAGTTAAACTGTCTTCTTAGATATAATTCAGTACTTAGGTAAGGACAGCAAGGCCCTGTTAAGTACCTAAATCCTCATGGTGACGACCAGAAGTTCAACTTTTAACCAATTATTTCTATATCAAACAATTGATTTTACTGTATATTTTCTAAATCTTCTGCTTACACTATTAATTATGTCAATTTTTTCTTGCTGTGACATACTGAAACTTTCTGTCAAGGATTTATCCCACTTTGTTTCTTTCTAACTAATTCTTATTGCTAATAAATAGTCATCTGCATTAAGCATGATATCACAAGGACTCTAAGACAATAGTCAAAAATCATAAGCATAAATATGAGCTCCTAGCAGTGGTTATCAAAAAAGCTCTATGAAGTTTTCAAGACAGTCTACCAAACAGATTTAATTAATATGCTATTGTTCTGTAAAGCTGTCCCCAAATCCAGCAGTTTAAAACAATGAACTTTTATGACCTCATGTGTTTTTGAGATCAGGAATCTAAAAATGGTCCAAGTAGCTGATCCTGTTTCAGGGTCTTTTACAAAGTTTTAGTCAAGCTGCCAACCAGGACTCCAGTTATGTTAAAGTGTGACAGGGACTGCTCCCATGGTCAATGACACAGGGCTCAACTGTGTATCACATGGGTTCCGCCATTGAACTGTGCTATGTGGCAGCTGGCTTCTTCCCAAGTGAGGGATGTAAAAGAGGGAGATATACCAAAATGGAAAGCACAAAATCTATCATAAACTAATTTTAAAAATAACATGCCATCAATCTGAGACATTGTGTTACATAGATCAACCTAGTATAAACTGGGAATGGACTTCACAGTATATAAATACCAGAAAGCAGAGGAACAGTGGAAGCAATCTCAGAGGTAGGTGGCCACGCTGATGGCCAGAATAAGCACATATTGCTTGATATTTGAGAATTAAAATAAATTCCCTAAAAGTGCACTCCAATTAGCATACTAGGGTTATAGGTTGAAATACTACTTTAAACCATTTTTCAAAAGCAAGCATGTGTTAGGCTACTTCCTATCCTTTTGGTTACCTCTGTTATTTTCAGAGCCTTCCTCCCATCTGTCATCAAAGCAATCAGTGGAGAGTACATAACACTATTCAATTGTGTAGTTCTGAATATTTAGTATCTCTCTCCTATGCAAGATAAAAATTCTAAGTACAATTTCCCATATTTCCAAAATTCTAAGTTCCCCATCTTTTATTTTTTCAGTCTGGTTATCCAGATTCATCCTAGAAGCAATTTTATGTCACCTTAATAAAGTACTTCCATTCTTAATTTCTGTTTTTGCAACCAAATACAAGAAATTTGAGAGCTGCGTCTAAATGTAGATAGCAAGTATACACTTGCCCTAGATGGAACTTCTGAATATAAAGATTAAAAAGTCAACAATCTATTGAAGCAAAGAGAAGGTTGAAGCACTCAGTTTATATTGCACCATTTATCAAATAAATATGGGTTTGGAAATTCTATGTCAAATTCATTGCATGATATAATATAGGAAGATATTATGATTGTTTATTTCTTTTCAAGTCTACACTTAACTGTCAGTATTTTATGGAATCATTGGTGGAAGTTGGAGCAGCATATAAAACACTGAGTATTGCAAGTAGATAAATCCTAGGGTTGTAAAAGTTTTAAAAGACTTACTAAGGTTCTTTGTTAGATCACGAGCCAACTTTTCAGACTCACAGTATCTCAGAAAATTGTATTTATCTTAGTAATGTGACAGGAAATGGAAAGCAACAATGCCAAAAAATCAGAGCTAAAAAAGTGTTTTGCTGTTTTGTTCAAGAGAATACAAAACTTTGGCTCTTTTCAGTTGCTTTTTCTCAGATTTCTTAATGTAAGTACTTGCCACCTATTCTTGATCTATAAATATTATTGTGCTCCAGGCTCACCTATGGGCTCATTTTTTATTTACACTTTGTCTTATATGATCTTATCTAGCTTCACGACTTTAAATAGCATCAATATGCCAGTGCTTCCCAAATCTCCTACTGTCAGAACTTTTATTGGAATTTCAGACTCATATATATAGCTACATACTGTTGGGTGATAGAATCGTGTGAAATTGATGATAAAAATCATATGAATTTGATTGTTTTTAGGTTACCAATAAAAGACAATTTCATACATTTCAATCTAATCAATATCTTCATTTGGATGTTGTATAGTCATCTTTAATCACAATATTTAACATTTCTAAAACTTAACTCATGACTTCCCATGCCTTTAACTCCTTGTCAAACTGTTCCTAATCTAAGCTTTTCATTTTAGTAAGTGGCAAAATATTTACACAGATGTTCATGGTCAAAACCATGGAGTGGTTCTTGATTTGTTTTTCCCTCACGTACCTCTGGGCTTCCCTGGTGGCTCAGACGGTAAAGTATCCACCTCAATGTGGAAGATCTGGGTTCAATTCTTGGTTGATCCCCTGGAGGAGAGCATGGCAACCCACTGTAGTATCCTTGCCTGGAGAATCCCCATGGACAGAGGAGCCTGGCAGGCTACAGCCCACGGGGTCACAAAGAGCCAGACAGGACTGAGCAACTAAGCATAGCACAGCTCATACCTTTAAGTATAATACATTAATAATAAGCCCTATTTTTTCTACCACTAACATATCCTATGACCACTTCTTTCCTTCACAAAGATTAAAATTCTGTTGAAAGCATCATTACTTCTCATTCTAGCAGCTACTGCATTCTCCTGACTTGTCTCTCTGTCGCTGCATATGATCACTTGTAGAAGGCTCATTCTAGTCATATGAGGAGGCAGGGTCAATTAATGTAACTTATATTATGCTATCCCTTGTTAAAACAACTAACATCTTATCAAATTTAGATAGTAAATGTTGATTATTTATCATGGTCTATGAATAGCTACACATTCTGAGTCTAGCTTGTTTCTCTGACCTTATTCAACATCATTTTTCTCTTTCTCATTATACTCCATTCACACTGATTTCTTTATTCCTCAACAGGCCAAGCTTGTCCTTCTTCTAGTATCTTACTGGAGCACTCATGTCAGATTTTTTCTGTAGTGGCATGTCTTATCATTTATTTTCCTGTTCAAATGCCATGTCCTTAAAGCAGGCCCTGATAATTCTATCCCAAGGGCTGCCTTTAAAAAAAAAAAAGTGCTGCCTTTAGATAGAATCACTGTCCCCTTTTACTGTTTTCTTTGCTTAGTAGCACTTTAGTTGAACTTTGATAAAGAACTTTTACTTATTGTCTGTTTTTCCCTATTCCCCTTCCTTACTTTCCAGAATAAAGTACTTTACAATTGGCTATCTTTCTTGACTCTCTTGATTACTATTGTAAACACTGCGTATGTCAGGTACCAGGTAGTCAATCTATAAATATGTTCAAAGAACGAAGAAAATGTATTCTATGAACTATTAAAATGGCGAATGAAGATTATGTTCATTTCTTCAGTGGGAGGTGCACTGAAGGTTCACTGAGAAAGCTTTAGAATAATATATTGTGAGCAACTGTAGAAATACTTTGTGGTTTTTTTTCAAAATATTTTATAATTTTATCACATACTTTATGAGTTATTCTGTAAGTTACTGTGGATGCGCTTAAAATGTAGGTCTACTTAAGTTATTGTTTAACTGCCTAAAGAGTTTGGTGTCAAGAATTAAGTTTAAATTGCAAAAGTATGGGGCTTGCTTGATATTCCTTTTTAGCAGTTTAGTAGACTGGAGAAACTCTTAAGTTGATTATCTGGCCCCTCCTGTTACTAAGAGAGAGTACTATGTTTATTGAGACTCTGGATCTTGTAGGTCACAAACACATTTGGGCTTGATGCTCCAACTCTTTACCACAGGTATAAATAAGAATCTTTCCCATTACCCCTGGTGATACACTAATGAGATTTTTGCTTTCCCTACTCAAGTGCCCAGAATGTTGGACTCTGCCACATATAGGCATTAGTTCCTATGGAAGAAGACTTTTACCAGAGACCTCAACAATGTTTCCAGTGAATTTGAATTTGCTTCCTGGCCACTTTGGGTTTCTTCTGCAAGTGAATCATTGGTTCCAAGAAACAGGTTACTCTGATAGCTAAGATGTTTAAGATGAGGGTTCCAGTGCTATTTTGGGAAATTAGGTTGCTCCTTCACAGTGGTTTAAGGAAGATTATATTTGGAACGTAGGTGATTCCCTCGAGTTCCTTTAAATATTCCCATATCCTGAACATAAACTGAGTTTACAACTATAACCACCCAAAGTCAGTAGGACTGTTCATCACCCAGAACCTTCAGGAATAAAGTTTGACTCTCCTGAGTGAAATGCAACAGTTAAGGTGTAAGTACAGGCAGAGAGTCAGGAATGGATATGTAAAGATAATAGCTATGACCACATGGACTATTGCAGAGACAAGGACTATATTTATTATCTGCATTCCTTCCCTATGTTACTATGAACATAGTTGAGTATATAAAAAAAACACTTCATTCTCTCTATCTTTCATTCCCCTCCTATCAAATGCAAGAAGTGTTAATAGAAGCTGAAATCATATCTTGATATTTCAGTTAAAATAAATCAAAGGAGTGTGTGATTAAACTAGAGGAGAAGTATGTTTTACAATAAGATTGTCAAAATGAGTTTATCTTCTTGTGAGGATACGTTAGTGTGTTTTCAGTTGTTATGGTGCAAGGTTGCATAATTATAGTAAAGTATTTTTTTGTTATTGCCTATATTTGAAAGTTCTGTAAATATAGTGCATATACCTGCCAAGACAACAAGGAATTGATTGTGGAGGCTTTAAAGTGTGCTGATTTAGCTCAGCTCAAACTCTGTCTAAATCCTGAATTTCATTTCCTGTGTAGTTCTGGTGTAATGTTGACCTAACCTGGAGCAATTTGCAGATTTGGAAAGCAAGGCGAAGTAACAGCCATGCTAATGCTTAGCAGATAGAGTTAAGGTAATATTGCTGCTCATGTATCTTGTTGAGATTATGTTGACATGCCTTTTAGGCCTGAGGAAGCAGCTAAGTTCCAGTTCCTTTCCCTCCTGTCTAGTATCCTCTTTTAGTGTCTCCAAATCCAGGTCAGAGTTTCACGGTGAAGTGCATCAGCATTTTTACAGGTCCCTTAAATTATCGTTTTGGAAGCTTGGGCTCTAGTTTTAACTTGTAGATTCCAGTTCATTCTTGCACATTCCAGGTTGGTGCTACTCCCTTCTTCTTAATGTCATGTCTGCTTTCTTTCCAAACTGCAGATACTGTGAGACTTTAAAGCTAGCAGCAGATGCAGGAGCCATGGACTTAGGCAAACTGCAGCACAAATAATTCCATAAGATTTAATTCCTATTATAATCTACTCACATCACTCTTATTGGTGTTGTTTCTTTGACTGAAACACAACTGACACAATTACGATCAGATTAAATTAATTGAATTCAGTATTTTTGTAATTACTTATATTCTGGATTTGTTCTAGTTTTTGAAGTATTTAAAATGAATAGGACAGTTTTAAAATACTACCTGAATTTAGCCTGGAAGACAGATATACATGTAATAATTATATAATAGTATGGATTTATATGGGCTTCCCTGGTGGCTCAGACAGTAAAGAATCCACCTGCCATGCAGAAACATGAGTTCGATCCCTGGGTTGGGAATATTCCCCAGAGAAGGGAATGGCTACCCACTCCAGTATCTTGCCTGGAGAATCTGATAGACAGAGGAGCCTGGCAAGCTAAAGTCCATGAGGTCACAAAGAGTCAGACATGACTGAGTGACTAACACTCAACTCATGGACATTTATGTTTCAGTTCAGTTCAATTCAGTCGCTCTGTCGTGTCTGAGTCTTTGCGACCCCATGAACGGCAGCACTCCAGGCCTCCCTTTCCATCACCAACACCCAGAGTCCACCCAAACCCATATCCATCAAGTCGGTGATGCCATCCAACCATCTCATACTTTGTTGTCCCCTTCTCCTCCTGCCCTCAATCTTTCCCAGCATCAGGGTCTTTTCAAATGAATCAGCTCTTTGCATCTGGTGGCCAAAATATGGAGTTTCAGCTTCAACATTAGTCCTTTCAATGAACACCAAGGACTGATCTCCTTTAGAATGGATTGGTTGGATCTTGAAGTCCAAGGGACTCTCAAGAGTCTTCTCCAACACCACAGTTCAAAAGCATCAATCCTTTGGCACTCAGCTTTCTTCAAAGTCCAACTCTCACATCCATACCTGACCACTGCAAAAACCATAGCCTTGACTAGATGGACCTTTGTTGGCAAAGTAATGTCTCTGCTTTTTAATATGCTGTCCAGGTTGGTCATAACTTTCCTTCCAAGGAGTAAGCATCTTTTAATTTCATGGCTGCAATCACCATCTGTAGTGATTTTGGAGCCCCCAAAAATAAAGTCAGCCTCTGTTTCCACTGTTTCCCCATCTATTTCCCATGAAGTGATGGGACAGGATGCCATGATCTTCGTTTTCTGAATGTTGAGCTTTAAGCCAACTTTTTCACTCTCCTCTTTCAGTTTCATCAAGAGGCTCTTTAGTTGTTCTTCACTTTCTGCCATAAGGGTGGTGTCATTTGCATATCTGAGGTTATTGGTATTTCTCCCTGTCAAATGACAACAAAAGATTCCAGCTTGTGCATCCTCCAGCCCAGGGTTTCTCATGATGTACTCATGATGGACATATATATTTATGTATACATAAATTTTTGTAATAAAATATAAATGTACATATACATATATTTTTAATCACATTGAATGATTGTTTCTGTATGATTATGGCTATTTCTGTATAATTATATATACACACACACTTTGCATCATATACAGTGGTATGGGAAAACATATGAGAACCAGATCTACTAATACCATTGTAAGTCAACTTGGGGGAAGTTAACATCTCAGCTAAAGAGAAGTGATAAATTAAGTTGGCTTTTGAAGACTGGATAAGACAGTGCCAGACTGATTGCCAACAGAAGAAATAACATCAAGATCCTGGATGCAATGTTTCTAGTTATGTCTCCAAATTCTGAGCAAGATCTGGGTCTGCCTTGATCCCTAAACATATATTATTGAATATAATAAATTGAGATCCTGCAGTGAGCCATCATCACTGATATGTCATAGTAAGATACATTTACTGAGCAAGTATTTAATGAACAACCACTATATAACTAGCATACAAAACTGAACAAATAAGAAGCCTCATTTTCATAGAGCTTACACTGTAATAGAAAAGTCAAACAATAAAATAATAAACTAGTAAACGTACAACATATCCGGGATTTTTTTTTAATTTTGTTCTGCTTTGCAGATTTATTGACACAAAAATGACAAATATTACTCTGTACAACATGTTTTGACATATATATAGCTATGAAATAAAATCATCATCACAATCAAGGTAGTGACATTAACCATAATCCTCCAAACTTTCCTCCTGCCCCTTTGTCATTCTTTTCTCCCATCCCCAAGTAACCACTGATCTGCTCTGTTACTGTAGACTAGTTTGCATTTTCTAGAAATTTTACAGGCATAGAATCCTGCTGCATCTACACTTTTTTCATCTAGCTTCTTTCAGTCAACCCAATATTGTGAGATTCATCCATATTGCTTACTGTATCAATAGTTTGTCTTTATTGATCTGAGTTATTGTATTATACAGAGGAACCATAATATATATATTTACAAAT
>NC_059171.1:27919550-28142177 GCF_019923935.1 Bubalus bubalis | reverse complement strand
ACTGAACTGAACTGAACTTATATAAAAATGATGTATAGAATATAGAGAGAATAAAATGTGTTTATTAATCTATTTTATGTATTCTCATATATTATAAATTCCCTTCATTATAAACATATAGAAATAGAAAACTTTTAAGAAATCTATGATATCTGAATAAGAAATATCTTTATTTCATAACAGAAAGAGCTGTGGTCACTAAGTATATATTACAATTATGGTACATACCCATTTTCTCCCACTCTAGGTGGAGAGAAATTAGATCTCTCTAGACTCGTTTCTTGTTTGTTATGAAAAGCAAAAAGACTATGTTTTGGTTAATAATTATCTTTTAAGTGTTTATAATAAGTGAGGTGAAAAACAGTGGGACAGAGGCACAGCATATTTAATTGACAAAACTGCATGATCAACAATATTGTGTTATAACCAAGGAAGACTAAAATCAATTAACAGAAAATTGTCTTCATTCTGACTATTCACAATAAACAATGCATAAGACTAATATCATAGTAAATAGCATTTCTCAGAAGATGGGAAACAGAATGTTCATCTTTTCATTTCTGAAAAGTTCAAAGATGATGAAAATAGGAGCAATAAATGATAAATTATAAAAAAGAAAGCATCACAATGATATTATCAATTTTCTTATTCAAGTGAGAAAAGTCATCTGAATATCTGAATAATACAAATTCATAGGTCTTGGATGGGAAGTGTTTTTTTTTTTTTTTTTTTTAATGAGACCATGTCAGGTAATGATCCTTATCCTATCTTTTTTAGTTAGTCTAAGAATGGTGAAGAAAAATACATGTTGAATGGTGTGTTAGAGTCTAAGTGTTGAAGAGTATGGGGAAAAAAGTAAGAGCTTTAAAAAGTGACTAAATATCACTGCAAACCTATTTTGTACTCATCATTTTTATTTAGGTTCTAGATGAATTAGAACATGTACATTTGCAGTGATGATCAGTAAGTAGATAAAGCTTTACATATCCTGTGCAATAATTTATGATTCAGACACATGATAAATTTATGGTTTATAATTGGTTTTCCTTTGATATATACAGAACCCAAATTATGACATAATGTGTTATAATCTTATTTTATAGACAAAGTGAAATTTGAGATTAACTTACTTATAAAGACAGGTATAAGTGGCCTCATTTATTATTATTTATTTTCATGTTATGATGTTTTCTGATCAAGAACTAGCATAGCTATTTCAGAAAACATATGTTAGACTTTATGAGTTCTTGTATTTTAGTTTTTATTTTGGTTTGGCTGTTGGTTTTCACTAACATAATTTTATCATTTTGGATAATACACACACACACACACACACACACATATATATACCCACATACATGTATACATAGTAATTTATATCTAGTTTTACTACAGTATTTCATGTTTATTAGAATGTATAATTTAAATTACTACATATTTTTATTTTAGTTAAAATACATAACAAAAGATCAGATTTAAATTTCAAGTATGTCAAGATGAAGTTATTTGACTTGGCATTTTCTCCAATTAAATAAGATAATATGTTATATAGCTGTATGAGTTCAAGTTTTTCTTCCTCTCATTTTATTGGATTAATCTACCAAATCTAAAAATTTATAATCTCTAAACACAAGCACTTTCAACGATGTGTTTATTTTATTTTATTTTTGGCCACACCCTGGGGTTCATGGCATCTTACTTCCCTGACCAGGGATTGAACCTGGGTGCATAGCAGTGAAAGAGCCAAGTTCTAACCACTGGACAACCAAGGAATTCCTTTTAAAAAAAAATAAAATATATTTTGAAGAGAAGCAGTAAGTTCTATGAAGTCAAGAATACTTGTTTCATTTGACTCTAAATACTGCTGTCATCAGGAGAAGGCGATGGCACCCGCTCCAGTGCTCTTGCCTGGAGAATCCCATGGATGGAGGAGCCTGGTGGGCTGCAGTCCATGGGGTCGCGAAGAGTCAGACACGACTGAGCGACTTCACTTTCACTTTTCACTTTCATGCATTGGAGAAGGAAATGGCAACCCACTCCAGTGTTCTTGCCTGGAGAATCCCAGGGATGGCGGGGCCTGGTGGGCTGCCGTCTATGGGGTCGCACAGAGTCGGACACGACTGAAGTGACGCAGCAGCAGCAACTGCTGTCATCTGCTCATTTTTTAAATGTTTTTAAATTTTATTATGCATTTATTTTTATTGACATACAGTTGAGTTATAATGTTTCAGATGTAGAACAAAGTAGTTCAGCTATAAAAAAATATATATATAGGCTTCCATGGTGGCTCAACAGTAAGGAATCCACTGTTTCAGGTGTACAACAAAGTGATTTAGATATAGATAGATAGATACACATATACAAATATATATTATATATCTATTCTTCAGATTTTTTGTAGGTTATTACAAGATACTTAATATAGTTCCCTGTGCTATGCAACAGGTCCTCGTTGTTTATTTTATTCATCTATTCCCTATTGAACTTTCCCTTTCCAATAGGGTAGCAACCATTTAAATTATATATTGGTCTAATTCCATTATTTTCACATAATTTCTGGCAGTCAGAACTGTTTGTTTTTGTTGTTTGTTGTTTAATTGCTCAGTCATGTCTGACTCTTTGTGACACCATGGACTGCAGGGTGCCAGGGTTCCCTGTATTTCACTGTCTCCTGGAGTTTGCTCAGACTCGTGTCCATTGAGTCGGTGATGCCATCCAACCATCTCATCCTCTGTTGCCCTCTTCTCCTCCTGCCTTCAATCGTTCCCAGCATCAGGGTCTTTTCCAGTGAGTCAGCTCTTCACATCAGTTTGGCTAAGTTATTGGGGATTCAGCTTCAGAATCGGTTCTTCCAATGAACACTCAAGTCTGATCTCCTTTAGGATGGACTAGTTGGATCTCCTTGCAGTCCAAGGGTCTCTCAAGGTTATTCTCCAGCACCAAAATTTGAAAGCATCAATTCTTCAGTGCTCAGCCTTCTTTATGGTCCAGCTCTCACATCCATTGATAACTACTGGATAAATGCTTTGATAATACAAACCTTTGTCAGCAAAGTGATGTCTCTGTTTTTTAATATGCTGTCTAGGTTTTTCATAGCTTTTCTTCTTATACACTAAGATTGTTCAAGACTACAAAGAAGAACAATTTTAGATTATATTAAGACATATTCTGGTTTATTTTCAAAGTGTAAGTTTTCAAATTGTTCCAAGGCTTTATCTTTTCCCTTCCTTCAACAAAGACTCAAGCAGCTTAAAGGAGAGTGCATGTGTTGGGAGTAGGGTGTGTGTGGGTGTGAGGTGGGAGTAGGGTTTTGGAAAGTGGAACGTGGCTTGTTCTGAGCCTATTTTCTATGTTGCTTTTCTCCAACCTGATTTATCTTGAACGGGAAGCAGGAAAGAAACATTAAGAGAGCAGCAGGTTCCCTTTGAGAACTGTGACTATGGGATAAAGCCACCTTGGCTTGGCTCTTGTCCCGCCTGGTACCTTCTGAGGCTGATGGCCTCTGCATATGTCTTCATCTTCATCAACATCGCCCCAGAAAGAATACATAACATGCCCTCTTAAAACATGCACAAAAATAAATTTCTCATCTTCCCTCCCTAATCCACTTTTTATCCAGAGTTCATTATCAGTAGGACGATCTTATAGTTGTTTTTAGCTAGGAAAACTGGGCTATATTCTGCCACCCACTCACTTATTTTCTCTCAATCCCATACAGATCTACCAAATCATCAAGTCTTATCTATTGTAATACATATCATTTAAATGTGTTTATGCTTCTCCATCTCTCTTTTTCTTTTCAAAGTTAAATGCTGTCAGTAGCCAAGTTGTGTCCGATTCTTTGTGTGTGTCAGATAAAGTGTGTCAAAGTCAGATAACTATCATCTTTCAAATTTTCACAACTTTTCAACCCATATCCCTGACATCAGAGTAGATCATTTCCTGTTCCTTTTGTGAGCTGCAGCCAAAATAATTTTAATAAAATATTTGTATGTCTCAGTTTTTAACACTTCAGTGGATGTGCTCTCTAGCAGAAGTACAGAAGTAATAAATATAATTTTGTCCCTTATGATCTAGTTCATCTTATTCTCCAACTTCTTATTTTCCCATATGTGCATGAAATCTATGTCGCTTCAGTTGTGTCCATCTCTTTGTGACTATATAGACCATAGCCCACAAGGCTTCTCTAGCCATAGGATTCTCCAGCCAAGAATACTGGATTGAGTTGCCATGCCCTCTCCGGGGAGATTTTCCTGACCCACGGATCACATGTGCATCTCTTACATCTCCTCTACTGGGTCCCATTGGCTCCCTTTATTCTCAAAAAAGAAAGTCATGGTTCAATTTTTCCCACTTGGCCAAGTTTGTTTACCCTGGGCTTTAGCTCTGCAATTTCTTTGCTATGCTTGAAATACTTGATCCTCTCACTTTGTCTAGTTAACATTTACTTCTATTCAAGTCTTAATTTAAAAATGGTTTTCATCAGGTGTTGTTGTTCAGTCGCTAAGTCGTGTCTGACTCTTTGTGAACCCATGGACTATAGCACGCCAGGCTTCCCTGTCCTTCATTATCTCCTGAAGTTTGCTCAAACTCACATCCATTGAATTGGTGATACCATCCAACCATCTCATCCTCTGTCGCCCCTTCCCCTCCTCCCTCAAACTTTCACAGTGTCAGGGTCTTTTCCAATGAGTTGGCTCTTTACATCAGGTGGCCAAAGTATTGGAATTTCAGTATCAGATTTTCATCAAGGAATATCCTTAACCCTCCCCCTACCACTTGAATCATGGGTGGATGACCCATGATTATGGGGTGCTCTTCCAGCACCCCATAATCTCCTTTTACTTATCCTACCTGGCCATAATTTATAGTTTACTTTCTGTAACAATCATTGGACTGCAAGTTCACTGTGGCAAGGGCAGAATCAGTTTTGTACACTAAGCCCAGGTATCTAAGTATTTCTTATGTCTTAGGCACTCCTTAAATATTGGTTAAGTGAATGAATAAATAAATGGCTAAATTACACTCATTTGCTTTCTAAATAGTTAATATAGTATTTCCTTTGAAAATTCTTAAATAATTGTGCGTTCATGCATGCACACACACACACACACCTTTCCTAACTAGATTTTATTTTAACCTGGTTCTGACATATTATGATTTCTAGTTTTATCCTTTCCAGATGCAACTTAGCATTTAATGCTTTAAAGACAATGTACATTTACTTTGAGTGTCTTCTCCAATGCAAATTTGTTTTATATATATTAAAATATTCTGAAGTGAGATCACTTACTAAATGAATTAAATGTAACATTATAAGGTGCAAGTTAAATATGATAATCAACCAAGTAAACAACGTTGCTTGTCTTCTATTGTATACCTCTTCCGTGAGCTGTTTGTGGAAACACGCTGATGGAGGTTTAGTGACTGTACATCACAAACTTTTCACACAGCATTGTCAGTTCAATTTTTCATCTTTCTATTTTCATCTACCCTCATTTCAGTGAAATTGCCATAGGCTACTGATCTTGAATCAAATTTGTCTGAAAATAAAACATAATGAAAATGGGAATTGATAAATGGACACTAGTCTCAGCCATCAATTTAGATCTTCAACAAATAAATTATTCAGGTTATGGAACATCAACACTTAATGCCTGTAGTAACAGGAACAACAAGATAAATGAATATAGTTGTGATTTTTGATTAATTAATATCAATATTGTATTCATTTACTATAGTAATTATTTAAATATCCACTGAATTAAATTGTTGTTATCATTTGGAGTCCTATTTTACCTACAAAGATTTCAAGTAAATGTCATTGACTTATTTTCAGTGTTTATTATGAACCTAGAATATAAGATATATGTTATAAAATGGGACTCAATTTGTAAGTATTAAATCAGAGTCATATAAATTAGTGTATATATTTCTCCCTTTTGGGAGATAGAATGTATATACATTTCTGAGTGAGAATGAAAATAAAGAAAAATAAAGAATCATGTTTTTCTCAGCCTTTTCTTGGGTCCTAGTCAAGATGAATTCTGAGAGGACATCTTAAAAGCTGTAATCAGAGGATATAATTTTTAATGAAGAAAAATAGCTACAAATATTTTCAAACGTGATGATGGGTTTCCTGATTGAATGTACAGGTTTCATAGATACTGAACAAAATGGACTTATTCCAAATTAAGCTGACACTTCTTCGGATCAGAGAAGGTTTATATACAGACATGATCAATATCATTGAATTCTTTATTATTTACTGATATTCAAAGATATACTAAGCATTTTGCTATGATTTTCAACCTTAATTTCTTTATTTAGTACTCCAATGTGCATCTTTACTAGCAAAGTTCATTCATACCAGCTTTTAATGCCAGCTTCCCTGGTAGCTCAGCTGGTAAGAATCTGCCTGCAATGCAGGGGACCCTGGTTCAATTCCTGGGTTGGGAAGATCCCCTAGAGAAGGGAAAGGCTACCCATTCCAGTATTCTGTCCTGGAGAATTCCATGGACTGTATAGCACATGAGGTCACAAAGAGTCACATACAACTGAGCAACTTTTCACTTATATATTGTCAGTTTCCATTTAAGAACATACCAGAGGCTTTGATTAACTTATGTGGAGATGAAAAATATAAGTTTTTTAAATCTCTGTTCTTAAATCACTGATGATTTTAAATACAGAAATCTCAGAATAGATCACTGGAGAAAAGAATTTCCTACTTTATTTTCAAACATTCTCTGAGTCACATCACTCTAGATTTATGTAGCTATGGAAATACACCAGTATATGCCAGCCATTATGTTTAATAATGTTTTTGTTGTTTTAAGATATGTTCACATATCCACATATCCACTAAAATTGTTTGATAAGAAAATTTAAATCTTTAACACTGCTCAAAATGACTATTAAACAAATCCCAAATTTAATAAATTAATACAATAAAAAGTAGAATAGGGTTTATGTGTTAAACAGAAATAAAACATTTTAATTGTGTTCCTTTTAATTGCTCAAAGTTTTTCTCTTCAGCATTTTAAATTACTTTTTTCTCAAGTGTATGCCAATTAATAATGCTTTCTGTTGATTGTGGATGCTTTTTGATGGGCTATCAATTTTCAAAAGTACTTTAAAACCTTAGCAAATTTGTATAATGTTTTGAAGAAACTAATAAAATTGAGGTTATAAATACAATTATACTATTAAATTTCCAAATAAATTAAACAAGGGCAATTTATTTTGATGTAAGCCAAAATTTTAGCATCTTTTATCTCTCTACTTGAAATGATATTATCATAAACAGAATTTAGAAAGCAAACATATTTGCTAATTTTCTCTAAAATCAAGAAGATACTAGCCTTTGTATTTTCTTAAAATAAAATAGTAGTATTTTAAATTGACCTTGCTTACCAATATTCTTTTAATAATCTTAGTATAAATTAGTCTCCAATTTTAAATAAACTACCAAACAAAACATTGCATAACTTTTGAACTTCATCCTTATAATGTTGAGTTATTTAACACTTTAATTTGTGGCTTATTTTAAAATATGGAAATGTATAAGATCAAAAATTTTCCAAACATTAAAACAACCATAAAATGCAGGCCTTGCATTTACTTTATGAATTTGCAATCTGGTAGGTATTAGAAGAATCCGCCTGCAATGTAGAAGACCCTGGTTCGATTCCTGGGTCAGAAAGATCCACTGGAGAAGGGATAGGCTACCCACTGCAGTATTCTTGTGCTTCCCTTGTGGCTCAGCTGGTAAAGAATCCACCTGCAATGTGAGAGACCTGGGTTCAATCCCTGGGTTGGAAAAATCCCCTGGAGAAGGGAAAGGCTACCCACTCCAGTATTCTGGTGTGGAGAATTCCATGGATTGTATAGTCCATGGGGGTCCCAAAGAGTTGGACACAACTGAGCAACTTTCACTTTCAGGTATTAAAATAGTTAAGACTGTCTACAACAAATCACAAGCATGCTTTTAGGGTAAAATTCTGCTTCCTGTGAATATGTATATGTGAACAATTGGTTTGATTACTTGTGTTCAGATAAATTAAAGATAAATAAGCAGGTGTCCTGCCTTCCAACAGAGAATAATAAATTTACCTTTTACAGTGGGCTCACCTACACCAAAGAATTTTTTTTTGGCCAGGGGTGGGGGCCCTCTATCTTCTCGTGGCTTCAGTGAGGATAATCTGTGAGACAGAGTAGAAAAAGACTTATCATCAGCAATGCTAGCAAGGTTTGACTCCCTCGTTATTTCTCAGTTTTGTTTAAACTCTGAGAAGATTCTTTAGAGCAGTGGTAGACGATTACAATAGTACTGTGAGGTGCTATTCTAAGCTGCTTCATCTTGTCCGACTCTTTGCAACCCTATGATACTATTTCTTTATAGACTCTAGAAGAAACATCTAACTCCAACTGTTAGATAGCTTTCTTCAAATACCCCTTAGGAACATAGGAGTATTTTTTATCTTCTCATCTCCAAATTTGGGCCCTGGTGTTCAATTTTAGAACAGTAGTGTGCTACTTTTTTATATTCTTTGAATTGTCCCTTCTATATTGTTCATGATACACTCTAAGCTGCTATAATCCACCAACCAAACATACCAAAAAATGTCAATGATTTAAACAAAATAAAATTTTATTTTTCTATCATGTCATAGAGTTAACAGAAAATAAACCTGATGTGATGTATCTGACTCCAAAGCTAAATTCCTTTTTCAAACATTTCTCCATTTCTACTAAGAATAGTCATCAGAATTCAAAGTCTATGAGATATAGTTCAGATACTAGAAAGCATACCAAGAGCTTTAATGTAATGAATATACTATTTTATTAATTGGAAAAGTCAATTTTGGAAAATTAGAATATGATAGATAAATATGTTTGTCTCAATTTATCTCAATCAATATCTACTGATATTATATGTTTATTTAGCTCACAAATATTTATATTAATAATACAAAACTTGTATATTCCGTGCATTAATTATCTTTTTATCTTAGTATATTATCTTTTTTTGTAATGCACTAGTCCTAAGAATTCAATTATGAAGGAAATGAACAAAGTTGTAGCAATCTGAAGTTTATGGTTAGTGAGGTACTAATAGAGGGAGTCAGGAAGGGGGGAGACAGACATTATAAGAAATATAGGAACAAGGCATCTTTAGACAGTGTTAAGTGCTATTTAAAACAATAAAAAAAATAGAGGGGACTTCCCTGGCATTGCAGTGGTTAAGACCATGAGCTTCCAATGCAGGACCACAAGTTGGATCCCTGTTGAGCAACTAAGATCCCACATAACATGTAGTATGGTCAAAAAAGAAATTAAAAGAAAAATGAGAAAAATAGCATGATAGAGTAGAAATACTGAGGAAAGCATTCAATTTGGGTGGTCAGGGAAAGTCTTTCTGAAGAGGTGACATTTATTTAAGATTCTGGAGCATAAGAGAAACATCTGGGCTTGAGATAAATACCATTTGAAAATACCCATCTAAAGAAAATATGGGCATATATGAATAAAAGAGATTAGGTTTGAAGAGTCCAGTTACTGGTCCAATAGGAAAAAATACATTTTGCAAAACAACACAAAAGGAGTGGCCACTGAAAAGGGGAACAACAATAAGTAAAGATTATGAGAACAAGGAAACAAATGAACAAACAAAACTACTTTCAGAAGGAGGGAGAAGTCAACAGTGCAAAACGCTGCTCAGCAAAAGAATGCAGTAAGGACAGAATCCATACCTTTAGGACCCATGCCTTTAGGACAGATGCAAGTTACTCATTGCGGTTGTTCAGTTGCTCAGTCATGTCCAACTCTTTGTGACCCCATAGACTGCAGCACGCCAGGATTCCATATCCTTCACCGTCTCCCGGAGCTTGATCAAACTCATGTCCATCGACTCAGTGATGCCATCCAACCATCTCGTCCTCTGTCATCTCCTTTTCCTCCTGCCTTCAATCTTTCCCAGCATCAGGGTCTTTTCTAATGAGTTGCCTCTTCACACCAGGTGGCCAAAGTATTGGAGCTTTGGCTTCAGCATCAGTCCTTCCAATGAATAGTCAGGATTGATTTCCTTTGGGATTGACTGGTTTGATCTCCTTGCTGTCCAAAGGACTCTCAGGGGATTCTCCTTGCAGTCCAAGGGTCAAGTCCAAGTTACTCGCACCATAGATAAAATTTACTGTAGCGACAAGAAGGGACTCTACTAGAGAAAGTTAAAAAACAAATGGGAGATGAAGACATCAACATAGTGATTTATTGGCAACTCTTCCAGAACTTGTGCTGTAAAGAGACCCAGGAAGAGACTTGATATAAAAAAGGGATACTTTGCCTCCCCGAACCTCTCTCTCTCTCTCTCATTTTTCTTCCTTTGCCACCTTCCCTCCCTCCTGCCTTTCTTTCCTTCCCTCTTTCCTTCATTTCTTCCTTCCTTTTAAATAAATTATATTTTACTTCAGTTTTTTTTTTAGTTTTAGATTTATAGAAAAATTGATAAAATAATAGAAAAGTTTTTTATACCCCATACAGTTTTTCATGTTAGTAAATCATATGCTAGGGACAACCACCTTCTCCAATCTATAGAAATCAACTGGAAGCCAGACAAGAAATTCAGGCAAGGTTTTATTAGGATCCCTGTTTCCCTGGTGGCTTAGTGGTAAAAAATCCATCTGCCAGGTTTGTTCCATGGGTCAGGAAGATTCCTTGGAGAAGGAAATGTCAACCCACTTCAGTATTCTTGCCTGGAAAATCCCATGGACAGAGGATCCTGGAAGGCTACAGTCCGTGGGGTCGCAAAAGAGTTGGACACCACAGTAGCTAAACAACTGTTGCAGTAGGGAGGAGTGAGAATAAACAACAGATTCCCTTGCTGCTCACTCCCTGCGGGTTGGAAGTTGGTCTTTTTATAAATTTGTCCAGCATTTGCCCCAACCTCCCATGTATACAGTTATTTTTAATCCTTGATGGTGTCTTTGTATTTTATGGCTGGAGGAGACCTTTGTCCAGGTGTAAGCATTTCAGTACTTCAGCAAAGGGTCCCAGGTCCCAGCCTGTCTCATTAGTATGTAAATCTGTTACAATTAATGAGGCAATTATTATTGACTATGCTGCTGCTGCTAAGTCACCTCAGTTGTGTCCGTCCGACTCTTCGCAACCCCATGGACTGCAGCCTACCAGGCTCCTCCGCCCATGGGATTTTCCAGGCAAGAGTACTGGAGTGGGGTGTCATTGCCTTCTCCAATTATTGACTATAGTCAGTACTTTTTACAGACTTTCACATTTTTAATCATCTTATTTCTACTCCAGGATCCTAGACAGAATACTTTACATATAGTAGCCTAGTCTCATTAGGTTTTGCTTGGCTGTGCAATTTCTCAGTCTGTCCTAGTTTTTAATGACCTTGACTGTTTTGGGATATTGGTCAGGTATATTGTACACTTTCCTTCAGTTGAGATTTGTCTGTTATTTATCTCGTGACCAGATTGGGGGTGGTGGTGGGGTGTGGGTTTTAGGAAGGAATTTCACAGAAGTAAAGTGCCGTTTCCAACACAATCACAGCAAGTACACGTAGTGTCAACATGACATCACTGTGGATGTTAACCTTGAACTCCTGGTTGAAGTGATAATTGTCAGGTTTCTCTAGCCGAAATTTTCTCTTTTTACTCTGTTTTTATCTGTAGTCTGTGGAATAAATTCACTATGTACAGCCATTTGTATGAATCACGAGTATGTTCTAACTCTTTGAGAGTGAAACTTCTAAATATTTTTGGGGGTGATGATTTTCCACAAGATTTTTGTCTCTTCTTCTCAATTTGTTTATTCATTTATTCAGTATTTATTTATACTGAATAATAAAATATTGTTATTTGAATACATGCTGAATATTTATTTATTCAGTATTTATTTATAATTATGTTTTCTTATATACTTATAATTATAATTTATAATTATATGATAAAATTATGGTTTATATTTTTAAGTATAATTATGTATTCAGGGATTTTAGTTATATTTTGTTTTATAATCCAATTATATTTATTTGGTTGCTTAAATTTTTCCAGCCTTGGCCACTGGAAGCTCTTTTCATTTGGATCCTGGGACCATTTGATACCTTGTCATCATTGAGGGTTGTTTTTGTTTGACCACTTTCTTACTTTCTGCTGCTGAAAAATACTCTGGCCTCAAATTGTGTATTTCTTGCCCCATATTTAGAATCAGCCACATTTCCAAATAGTCCTGGCTTCTTTTAATGAATATGGGATTCTCCAGGCAAGAATACTGGAGTGAGTTGCCATGCCTTTCTCCAGAGTATCTTCCCGACCCAGGGATTGAAACCTGGCATTGAAGGCAGATTCTTTACTGTTTGAGCCATGAGGGAAGCCCACTGAAGAATACCACTAGAAACCAAAATCTGGTCGCCAAGGATATTCATTGCTAATGATGTATTGTTGCTCTTGGATCCCCTCAGCTAACAGATGGAGATATATATATATATATATATATATATATATATATATATATATATACACATATACACATACACACACACACTTATATGTATATGTATATATATATAGTATCTGTAAGTATTTTTTATATATAACCTACTGTATCTATATTAATTTAAACAAGAGTTCACCCTGAGGTCTCTAACTCTAATCCATTACTACATGGATCATTATTGTTTTCTCCCCTTGCTTATCTGTACACTCCCCTCCCCAATAGTAAGAAACCTGGTTCATATCATTCACCATTTACTTAATTATTCAATTCCAGTATATATGTAGAGCAGTATCAGAATTAAGATAAATCCTCATGGAAAACAGTTTGTCAATCAGAATACAATGTTTATATACATTCTTTGGCATTTAAACTTAATTTCCTAACGTACTTACTTCAGCACTTTTCCCACTACACAGCCTATAGTGACATTACCTCACACATTTGTAATACAGTTAAAATATTTTGAAACCAGAAAGTGAAAGTGTTAGTCACTCAGTCGTGTCAGACTCTTTGTGACCCCATGGACTGTAACTCACCAGGCTCCTCTGTCCATGGAGTTCCCCAGGCAAGAATACTAGAGTGGGTAGCCATTCCCTTCTCCAAGGGATCTTCCCAACCCAAGGGTCAATTCCAGGTCTCCCACATTGCAGGCAAATTCTTTACTGTAAATTTGATCCTATAATCCTTCAAATTCATATTTTTTTTTAAATTGAGATACAGGCAAGTTATATGTGAAATCTAAAGTAGTCAAAGTCATAGAAACAGAGAGTAGAATGGTGGTTGCCAGGGGAAGGGGGAGGGGAAGAAATGGGGAGGTAAATTGTCTGAAAGTACAGTCAATTGTGCAACATAGAAAAGTCCTGGATATCTACTATACAAAATAATGTCTATAGCTAAAAATGCTTGATTACACATAAAATGTCTCAAGAAAACATAATCTTATGTTGTGTTTTTAATGCAAAATAATAAGAGAAAGAGAAAAAGGGGGTGGGGGAAGGAGAAGAAGAAAATGGGTGGTGGGGATCTTTGGGAAGTGCTGGATATGTTTGGGTCCTTAAAGATGGTGATGATTTCATGCATGTATACTTATCCCCAAATTCATCATGTAGTATACATGAAATATTTTTACATATCAATCATACATGGCTAAAATATTTTTGAAGAGATATTTCAGAAGGTTTCTGATTTAGAAAAGAAACCAAAACTTCAAATACTGCTGTGTGAATTATTCTGACCTAATTCTACTTGACTTTATATGTACAATTGTTTACATGTTCCGTTAAAAAAAAACAGACAATGGTGCCATTTGTTTAGAGACAGAGTTGATCACATGCTTAAGAATCTGTCTTTATTTTGTCAATTTCTTAAGTATAATTAATGAAATTATACTGATTGTTAACAGATATAAAGTATGATCTAGTTCTACAGTTAAACATTATTGGAAAGTAGAATGCATTTTGGATCTTTGCCTACAAGGCTATTCTTTTGCATATACTGCTTTATTATATAAGAAATATGAAATATGGAGTCTGACATTGTTCAAGTAAAAAATTCAGTGCTGATATTTAATAGCTATAGACATTAATGTACTTAACCTTCTTGAATTCTGGCTTTCTTTTCTATAAGTTATTGAAAATACACAGTTAATATACTGTTTCTGAGAATTAAATGCAGTAACAGGAGCAACTTGAATATGGAAGAATCTCATTAATATTTTTTAAAACTGTAAGCATTTTTGAGGTGTAGTTGATTTATAGTATTTATATATATGAGTTTCAGGTGTACATCATACACCTTTTTAAAGGTTATACTCCATTTAAAAGTTATAAAATATTGGCTCTATCTATTTTCTGTGCTGTGCAATACACATTTGTAGCTTATATATTTTACATACAGCAGTTTGCAGCTTTTAACACCCCACCCTTATATGGCCCCTTCCCATTTCTCTCTCCCCACTGGTAACCTCTAGTTGGTTCTCTATATCTGTGAGTCTGTTTCTTTTTGTTATATTCACTCATTTAGATTTTTTAGATAGAGGTGATATCATGCAGTATTTATCTCTCTCTGATTTATTTTACTAAGCCACTAAGCATAATAACCTCTAAGTCCATCCATGGTGTTGTAAATGGCAAAATTTCTTTATTTTTATGGCTGAGTAGTATTCCATTATGTATATGTGTATGTGTATGTTTGTTTATATATATATATATGTTTGTTTATGTGTTTGCTTTTGTTTATCAATTAATCTGTTGATGGGCACTTTCATATCTTGACTATTATAAATAATGCTGCTATGAACATCGGGATGTGTATATCTTCTCAAATTAATGTTTGAATTTTCTTTATACACACACACACACACACACACACACCCCACACACACATGCACCCAGGATTGGAATTTCTAAATCATATGGAACAGCTAGTTCTAGGGCTTCCCTGGTGGCTCAGATGGTAAAGAGACTGCCTGCAATGTAGGATACCCAGGTTTAATCCCTAGGTTGGGAAGATTCCCCGGAGAAGGAAATGGCTACCTACTCCAATATTCTTGCCTGGAGAATTCCATAGACAGAGTTGCCTGGTGGCCTAAATTTAGTCCATTGAGTTGCAAAGAGTCAGACACAACCGAGCAACTAATGCTTCCACTTTTTCACTCAGTAGTTCTGTTTTCAGACTTTTGAAGACCCTTCATACTGTTTTCCACAGTGGCTGAACCAATTTACAGTCCCACTAGCAGTGTGTGAGGGTTTCCTTTTCTCCACATCCTTGTCAACACTTGTTATTTGTGGTCTTTTTGATGATAACCATTCTGACAGATGTGAGATGATAACCCATTGTGGTTTTGATTTGTATTTCTCTGATGATTAATGATGTTGAGCATCTTATCATGTGCCTGATGGCCTTCGCTATGTCTTCTTTGGAAAAATGTCTATTCAAATCTTCTGCATATTTCTTAATCAGTTTGTTTTATTGATATTGAGTTGTATGAGCTGTTTATATATTTTGGATTAACTGCTTATTGGCTGTATCTTTTGCAAGTTTTTTTTTTTTTCCCCATTCAATAGATTGCCTTTCCATTTTGGCATTGGTTTCTTTCACTGAACAAAAGCTTTTACGTTTAATCCCATTTGTTTAAGTGATGGAAGAATCTATTATTCATTTTGAAAGTATGTTTTTTTGCTACCATATAAGAAATTCTGTATTATTGTCTTTCTTGCCTTTAGTTTGTTCTGGTACCAGGTGGTGCCTGTTTGTGGAGCAGCTGTTAGCAGGTAGGGATTGTCACTCTGACTAGGAATCCGCTTTGGCCCTTATCTTTACCGACCCGCATCATCACCAATCCCTCCCTTAGCTGATGGTGACAATGTCCCTTTGCTGTCTCTCCCCAACTAGCCAGTCTTCTCCAGATCTCCAACACCAGCCTGCTTTGGAGTTCACTCTATTTTTAAGTTATAGTTTAAGTAAATCTGAGAAAATAAGTAAAGTCTACAAAAAAAATAAGATGCTATGTCACCTTCATCAATTCCTCAGTCTTGTACCCCAACGAATTCTTCAGGAAATGCCTCTACTCTCCATTTGCAGAGATGTTTTCACATCTAGATCCTTTGCAATGTCATGTAAAAAAGAATGTCCCCATCTTTGTTCCTCTTCCTTCAGTCGTGTTTAGATTCTTAGAAAGAGTAGATTCAAGATCTATTAGTGTTTTTTAATATAATCCTTTTAGTTTATATATATGGATAAAATGCACAGGCAAAAAAATCACTATGTGTAAGAATATTTGAGCAATGTCAGTGAACTAGTGAATTTTGTAAAATATTACATACAAAGTCCAAAAAGTTCAGACTATTTTAAAGCATACCTGGACATTTAATAAGATAAGGCATAAACATGTCCCTAATATAATCCTCAATAAATCAAATATTTTAAATTATTGAAATATTAGATAATATATCCTCTGCTGACAAAAAAATTAAAGTAGAATTTACAAAATGGTACAGCATATAAGAACTTCCCATATTTTCAGTATATCCACCTGCCAGTGCAGGAGACAAAAGATGTGGCTTCCATCCCTGGGACAGATAGTTGAGAAGATCCCCTGAAAGAGGGAGTGGCATCCCACTCCAATATTCTTGCTGGGAAAATCTCATGGACAGAGGAGCCTGGCAGGCTGCAGGCCATAGTGTCACACAGAGTTAGACATGACTGAAGTAACTTAGCACACAAGCACACACACCATATAAGCAGTTAGTATAAGTAAGTATAAGAAAGCCTAAGTAGTATATTAATTTTAGATAAAAATATTTCAAATTAAAAAGTATTATTAGAGGAAAATAGGAGAACTTCATAATGTTGTAAGGGTTAATTCAACAGGTAAACACAGCAATACTAAATAAAAATTTGCCAAAAACATCACTGCAAATTTTACAGACCTGAAAAATATATTAAGGCAATATTATCAACATCTTTTTGTTACTCTGACCCCCCAAATTTATAAACTAATCCTAAGGAGAAGATTATAAACTAATATCCTTATATAAAAATGCAATAATCTTAAAGTACAATATGAAATCAAGTTGAACAATGTGTGAAAATGATAATATATGAGTAAGTAAAGTTTATTTTAGAAAGAAATACTGGTTTTATGTCTATATTACCAGTCATTGAAATTTGCCATATTAATAGATTCAAAAATCAAAAGCTACATAAGAATCTATTTTATGTATATGACTTTTGATAAAAGGCAGAACCCATTAATAATAAAAATTCTCAAAAAACTAGTAATAAATGAGATTTTGCCTCTTGATAAAAGGCTACTATGAAAAATTGTAGCCAACATTATGATCAGTGGGAAAAGACTGCTTTCTAAGATGAGGATCAAAACATAGTTGATTAGTCTTATCATTTGATGCAACATTGTACTGCTGGACTTGTCAGTGAACAATACAAGAAAATTAAGTAAAGTTTAGACACATGAAGAAAAATAGTCTTTATTTATAAATGATGATTTTATATATAGAAAATGTAAAACTATAAAATTACTAATAAATTTTAAAAGTGAAATTAGTAAGTTTTCAGGATACATAGTCAAGATCTAAAGTTCTATTATATTTCTCTATAATATTAACAAGTATGGATACAAGAATTCCATTTATATTATCAACATAAAAAAACTGGACATGAATTTATGGAAAATTTGCAAGAAATGTACACTTAATATATCAAAACCTTATCAAGGAAAACTAAACTAATAATTCAAGAAATATACCATGTTCATGCTTTAAAAAAATTCAATATTATTTGTCAGTTTTCCTCAAATTCATCCATAACTTTAATGTAAAGCTTATTAAAATCTTAAGCTTTTTTAAGAAATTTATCTGTTAACTCTAAAATTTATTTGGTGAGGCACAGGAATTTAAGTAGTCAAAACAGGAACAAAATTTGAAGATTGGCCTTATGTGATTTCAATACATACTATAAAGCTATAGTAATCAATATAGTGTGTTACGGGGGTAACTTAGAAATATAAGGGAGTAAAGGGTTCAATGGCATCATCAACTCAATGGACATAAGTTTGAGCAGCTTCCAGGAGATAGTGCAGGGTAGGGAAGCCTGGCATGCTGCAGTCCATGGGGTTGCAAAGGGTCAGACACGACTGAAACTACTGAGCATACAAAGAAAAGTCATGTGAGGATACAGTGAGAAGCCACTGTCTATAAGCCAAGGCAAGAGGCCTGACCGGAAGCCAGCTCTCCTGGTACCATGATCGTGGCCTTCCAGCTTCCAGAACTATGAGGAAAAAGAAGTGCTAAAATAGATTTACTTTGTTCAATATTCATAAAGCTGGCTGCAGCCAATTAAAATCATGAACTTTTGGATCTAGTTCTTTAAACTGACTACCAAGTGATTAATGAAACACAAATTTAACTCACTTGATCATGTGAGTTGCTAAGAACTTCAAAAGCTTAACACAAGCCTTACACTGACCTTGTGGTGAGTGAACCTTGACATTATATCTTGCTAGAACAACAGCAACAAAAAACCTTCTCCTGAGCTTCCTAGAATATTATTCTATCAATCACAGGTAGAAGACAATAATACCTGTACAGTTTACCAATGTAAATGGAGAAGACTGCACATCAGTGAGACAAGTAACTCCAAAGCTTACCTCAGACCTTCTCCAGAGGCCTTAGCGTCCGAAGGAATCAGTATCTTGATACACCCATCTGCATGTGTGCATGCATGCATGCTCAGTTGTGTCCAACCCTTTGTGACCCCATGGACTAACCTGGGACAAAATTTAGTGAGTCATGCCTCTTTGGATTGAATTTACTTGTGAATAGACCAAGTGCTATAAGGCAGAATGTTAAGAGAGAGGTTAAGTGTGAAGAAAGCTGAGCGCCGAAGAATTGATGCTTTTGAACTGAGTGAACTCCGGGAGTTGGTGATGGACAGGGAGGCTTGGTGTGCTGCGATTCATGGGGTCGCAAAGAGTCGGACACGACTGAGCGACTGAACTAAACTGAATTGAACTGAACTGCAGTGTTGTAGAAGACTCTTGAGAGTCCCTTGGACTGCAAGGAGATCCAACCAGTCCATTCTAAAGGAGATCAGCCCTGGGTGTTCTTTGGAAGGAATGATGCTAAAGCTGAAACTCCAGTACTTTGGCCACCTCATGTGAAGAGCTGATTCATTGGAAGACTCTGATGCTGGGAGGTATTGGGGGCAGGAGGAGAAGGGGACGACAGAGGATGAGATGACTGGATGGCATCACCGACTCAACATCATCGACATCATCGATGGACATGAGTTTGAGTGAACTCCAGGAGATGGTGAAGAACAGGGAGGCCTGGTGTGCTGCAATTCATGGGGTCGCAAAGAGTCGGACACGACTGAGCGACTGAACTGAACTGAACTGAAGTGTACTTTATGGAAAAATAAAATTATGCTTTTGCCCACTTGAATTTTTTGAACCTCACTGTTTGTGAAATCCAAATTCAACCCTTGCCTACCATTAGTGATGCAGTCAAAGCAACTGACCAAGATATGGTTGAAATTCGAACTCTACCCTTAGGACAAAAGCTAAGACATCCCTTTTCAAAGACCAAAGTATTTTCCTGGCTGTGCTGTCAACTTCAGCTTTTCACTGTGAGATTAATTCTTAGTTTTCTGCTTCTATCTGTTTGTAATTATTTATTGCAGTGCATTAGAGAACAATTAAGATAAGAGCAGGAGTCCAAAGAATAAGCATTCAAGGACATAGAGAAAAAGAGTAATTCAGTGAGAAACAATGCAAATTGACAGGGGAGTTGCACAGTCATTTTGTACTCTGAAGAGGAGTACTCTGAAGAGGAATGGTAGCTAAATGTGACATGACTTTCAGGATCCTGAAATTTAAAATGCGTCTTGCTGTATCACATTTCTCCTGTTGGACAGATTTTAAGTTGATTAGGATCAAAGGCTATTGAGCAGCAATGTGACCGTTAGTTACTGCCTACTTAACACATTGCCAATTTTTCAAACCAAAATCTGACATGCAGAAAACAATTTAAATATTTAAACCATTCATTCTTTTCTATTTTTCTGTCCCATCTCAGAACTTAAGTTCTTTTCTTGTCCCCTACCAAAATACTTTTTCTGAAGCAGCCCAAGGACCTGTGAGTGGAAAGCTTGATTCTGATGTTCCAACTATGATATGATTGGTTGGTATGAGACAACCACAGATATGAGAGAAGCATATATATATATATATATATCTGTGATAATACTTCTTTCCCCTGGCACAAATAAACAGTTTATCTCCAGGATTTGGGATTTTTGTTATAATGGAATAATTGCAGCATCACATGAGATGAATTCTGAGTTCTTAGAAGTAATTAAGTGAGGAAATGTATATTTTATTGGCATTTTGATGTGTATGTGTGTGTGTGTTGTGTGTGCTCAATGTGTCTGACTCTTTGAAACCCCAAGGACTGTAGCCCACTGGGCTCTTCTGTCCATGGGATGTGCCAGGAGTGGGTTTCAATGCTCTCCTCCAGGGGATCTTCCCGACCCAGGGATTGAACCCAGGTCTCTCAAGTCTGCTACATTGGCAGTCAGGTTCTTTACCACTAGCACCACCTGGGAAGCCTGGCATTTTGATGGATGATTTATTCACCTTTCATTCACTACATGTGGGCAATCTAATGTTTGTTACCTGAAATTGCATTTCTTTCGTGTTTGCATTATTAGTGAAAAATAGATGTTTTTCAATCACCCTGTACTCTCCTAAACTGTCTTTCCCTACCCTTGATAATTATGCTCAGGGAATCAACCTAATTTGAATATTAGCCTGAGCAAAATATAATTAAGAATGTAAATCTGAAGAAAAGCAAACACCAATGGAATCCAAAATCAAATATAGATGCTGTTATCTCATTACTGTTTTTTTGTTTTGTTTTGTTTTTTCCACCTCAAGAACTGACTCTATACTAAAACGATTGTGTATGACTGTATCCCTTGGTGAATAAACACCAGATATTATAAAGTGTGACCTGACAGCCTGAGGGCAATATATATGTTCTTCTTATTGTATATTCACTAAATTCCAGACAAAAGAAAGAACTGCTTACTTCTGGGGTTTGGTAAACTGAAACAAGTGACTACAAATGAGTGTAAACATCCCCTGGGAGTCTCTAAAACTATAATGGCCGTGGAATAGCCTACCCTACACTGCCTTGAAATTGAGACAAAGAATCCTACACCATTTTCATATAATTTTAAGTCAAGGGCAAAGAGGATGGAACTTTTACTAGCTATTTACTAAGTATAAAAAGCTTTATGCACTTATATTTTATGGCCACCCCTGTGGTGAGTACATTTTCATTAGCTTTTATTACAGATGTAGGAAATGAGGCTCAGAGAAATTAAACAGATTATCAAAGATCATACAACTAGTAACGGAAGAGCTTGGACTTTGATTTATTTTTTTATCCAAATATTATGATTTTTTCCATAATGTTGGGGGAAAATTATGAGAATTTTAAAAATTTGTATGCAGAGCAAAAGTATTACTTTTCTACAGAATATTTCAGATTGCTTCAAAATGTATTTAAAATTTTATTTCCATGCCACTGTATTGAATTTTCATACAATTCCTATGGAGCAAATAGAAGCTGATATTGTTCCCGTTATCCTTCAAAAGTGAAATCAGAAAAAAAAAAAAAAAAAAAAGGAGGAAGGGCTTTTATTTAAAATCATCCACAAGATCTATAGTAGAATGATCAGTTTTCCCAGTACCCTGGAATAGCATCTTAGTCCAATATCATGCCTTTGACTGCCCTAAGCATATAAGAGGTTATAAATTAGCATGTGCTCAATTGAATGCTCTTCCTCGTGTCCAACTCTGTGCGACCCCATAGATGACAGCCCACCAGGCTCCTCCATCCCTGGGATTCTCTAGGCAAGAACACTGGAGTGGGTTGCCATTTCTTCCTCCAAGATCCATGAAACAAACTGTTTATTCATCCTGGAATACTTATTTGTCCATTTCTCTTTAAGCAGCAAGAATATATAGGATATATTTTATTTGTTCAGGCTTTTTTGTCTTCTGGAGAAAAGTAATTTTATGATTTTAGGAATGTGAAGACCACGTGACCAAGTCCTATTTTTCAGATAAAATTGCAAGATTTAGTGAAGTAGCCCTATATCTGGAATTCATATCTTATGATCTCATCGTTTTTCTTCCTCTTGTATCCCATTGACTGTCACTTGCCCATGCCATTAATTATTAGCTAGAAAACATTTTTAATGTTTAAGAGTCTCTTAGGGAAACTCTGTTGTTGTCAAAGTTTGCAAAAGTGTTCAAAATGCCACCATACTGTGTACACTGCTGAGATAAAAGGCTATATAATAAAGTCCTTTATTGTCAATAAAGCAGAGCTTTATCGTAAATTTTAAAAATCAGCAGCACAGCCAAATGCAACGAGCTCTGAAATCATGTCATGGAACAAATGGACTATTGAAATGGCTCTCATTATTCCTCCTTGATAGCTTTTAAGAGAGAATTTTGATATTTCATCTTGTCTGTATTTTACACTTGCAAGATCAGTTCATAGACATTTTACAATTAGTGTATATAAGAAAGTTGGCCACATTCTGAGTAATAGAGAAGCTTATCAGAGAAATGCCCATTTCATAAAAAATTCTACCTAATCTTATAGGAGGGAGGAGGGAGGAGGGTTCAGGATGGGGAACACAGATATACCTGTGGCAGATTCATTTCTATATTTGGCAAAACTAATACAATATTGTAAAGTTTAAAAATAAAATAAAATTTAAAAAAAAATAAAAAATAAAAAAGAAAGTTGGCCACATTCTAAGTAATAGAGAAGCTTATCAGAGAAATGCCCATTTCATAAAAAATTCTACCTAATCTTATACCATGGTTCCTATAGAAAGTTATCAAATAAAAAAAATAAATTACAAAACTAATCAAAGTACATGTACAGTATGTACAATTTACTATGACAGCAAATACTTCAGGGTTATTTGAAAAAAAAATCCACGGTACAGAATTTAAATAGTACAATTTGTGGTAAATGTCAAGGAACATTATTCTGATAAATGTCATTGTAATAATCAGATGAAAATTGTTCTGAATATTACACACTATATAATCAGTTTTGATAGAAGGATCAAAGGTGTAAATTCCATGAAAACTCAGTGAAGACGTTTATCAGAAGCCTTACTGGGGAGGACAGGGGTAGGGAGGATAACAATTTACAGTGAAATCATCCTATTCAGCATATTGATGTGTAGGTTTACTTGAAATATGATTTCTAATTTACAGTGCAGGTGCTAACTATGGGAAGCAATGAACGTTTGTAATTTGCCCATGAAGCAGAACCAGTTGTAGTTACTAAAGGAGTTCATTTAATCTCGCTCTGTTTACTTTGGAACTAGTTGAATATGGGAAAAAACAAAATATAGAGGATGTTCTCAAAAAACATATTGGAGCACTATGTATGAAATAATCCATACATATGTTGCATTATTTTAATCATTTTTCTAAGTCAGAGCTTCTCAAAGTGTGAGATAGTAATCTCTAAGCATCAGAAAAGCCAAGGGCTCTCCGTTTATCCTATTGTTCCATATGCGTAATATGTGGTTTTTGATAGTACAAATGTTTAGAAGGATAGGCCTGGTAACAAATATGGAAAGTCCAAAAAAGGAAACATCATTATGGATTTCAGGACAGAAGGAAGATAGAAGAGGTTTTTGGCAAGACTAGCATAGTATTCAGGAGATATATCTTTTCTCTCTGCTTAGCTCAAAAGAGCCCTGGCTGGCTGACATCCTGTGTCTGGCTTCTCAAGGTATACCGTCTAGCTGCCTGTGTATATGTGGGCATAAACAAGAGAGAAAGGAAGATTGTGTGGGACGGAGCCAAGGTGATTTTAGAGCACTATAATTGATTCGTCTATTCAGGAGTCCTGTAGAAATCAAGGTCAGTCTAAATCTAAGGCAGAAAACCCTGATCTATTGTGCAGTGACTGAATGCTTGCACAGTCCAGGCTTATCCAAACCCATGTGGGAGAATCTGTGAGATGAGTGAGTTTAATATATGAATCAAGTACAACTTACACCTTTTAATGGTGCACAAAATAACATTTTACTTTTCTCGGAGGTGATAAAATGTGGTTTAATTGAAAAAATAAAAAAGAAGGTACTTGTCAGTAACTGTTCAAAAATGGAAATAAACAAGACCATTCATGTTTCAATTTAAAGGTTTTTGCAAAATTATGTTTCATCCTTCATAAAAATTCTAATTTTACTACTTTCATTTTAAAACTCCAGTGTATTTCTAGATCATAGTTAATAAACTCAAACTCCATGATTTTAGGTGATCTAGCCAAATTTATTTTAACTACAAGAAACATAAAGTATAGTAAAAATTATACTACTTTGTGTTAGGTGGAATTCAGAGTTAGTTCATCTTACTATTACCTTTGCAACATAAAAAGTTCTTTATTCCAGATCTATTTGGTTTATTTATTCAATAATAAATAAAATTTAAGGAAATATTCTCATATAAAAAACCTGTAGTGTATTTTTATTTTAATAAAATTGAAACATTTAAAATAAGCTTAAGGAATGTGAAATTTATTATTATGCAGTCTCATGTGCAAAGCAGTTACCTATACACATCACAGGAGTCTTTTATATTTAAAATCCTTTTATTTCTCTGAGGCCACTGTTCAGATGGTTGACAGGAGATAATTTGTTTTGTTCAGTGGATTCCTGATTGTTGTACAAGGAAAAGTTCTTTCACCTTTCATTCAACAATTCATCTTCCTGTGGTGATTTATTTTACTATTTCTAGACATGCTTTATAACATACAGACTTGGCATGCACTTTTTTTTCTTTCTGGAAACCAGCTGAAATAAGTATGTAGGTTATAACAGTTTGTAAGCTTCTTGAATTTTACATTATTGTAGATAATTCTGTTGTCTTATTTTGCACATTTTTACAAATATGCCAACATGGTATTGCCTAAAGTTGAGAGGAACATTTAGATCAATTATTTAGAATTATCTTCGGTAAATGAGATGCAGTTATAATACATATGAGGTGGCAAAATCAATGGTGAAATAATATTTGGGGATATAGGAAATATTTGTTGCTATGTCATAAGGCTGTAATTTCACTCTAACTATAATGATAAAAGATAAAAGTGGCATTTATAAGAAAGGGAAAGAAGGAGAAAGAAAGAGATTGCATCAGATTCTTTATACATGCCAATGCAATTTCAATTATGTTCAAGTTACAAATGAAAATATGTACAAGATTCTAGAATTCAACTGTTCAAAGCAGTCATACAGTTGTCTTTTGTATTATACTTCTTTTTCAATAGAATCTACATATAACCTGTCGGTGTATAGCAACTTATAAAATTATACATATTTATTTTATGATAAAATTATCACACTTTTCCTTACTAGCTTACTAGTACATTTTAGCTGTACCAATACCTAATTTGGAAAAAAAATAGAATCAACACAGTAAAATGTGTTACATAAAACCAACAATTCAAAGCGTGCCAAGTCTCTCAAGTTTTTCATTCTTTTGATAACTGTTGAAATTTCTGAAATCTTATAATTGGATCTATATAGTCCCTTCACATAAGATAAAATTTACTAATGGAATTTTTCAGGAATTTTGTTCCCATTGCATTGTGTTTATCTTGATAAAGTAAAGGAGAATAATTGAATACAATCATTGATTAATAAGATTTTTTTTAAATGGGGTCAAAGGGGTATAAATTTCAGTGCTCCTTCAGTTTAAGTGTGGACTTGTCAAGATCATGGTCCTCAATCTTATTCTCTATTAAATGATCCATTCTAGCTCTCAAGTGCTATAAATCTCTGTCACAGGATTTGGTTCTGGATTTCTAGATTTAATTCTCAACTCTTTCACTTTATTCATAAATAGATGCAACATATATTACTTAATTGGGCTTCTCCAGTGGCTCAGTAGTAAAGAAACTTCCTGCAATCAGGAGATGCAGATTCAAACCCTGGGTTGGGAAGATCCCCTGGAGGAGAGCAAGGCAACCCACTCCAGTATTCTTGCCTGGAGACTCTCAAGGATAGAGGAGCCTGGTGGGTTAGTCCATGGGGTCACAAAGAGTCCAACACTATTGAAGCAACAGAGTACACATGCACATATTGGTTATCAAACCCTTGGATGTGTAAAATTATTTTTTTAAACTAACTACTGTTCTTTTGGATTCTGCTCCACATATACACCTGCTTACAAGTTCATCAAAAATAAGGCAGTGTTTCAAAAGGCCAAATTTAAGTAAGAAAAAAATTACATTAGAGAGCAGCCAGTTGCTTTTGCACACTGTTTAATCTGTTCCCATATCAGAAGCTCTTTAGTGAAGTTGTTCTATAAAGTGGTGTTGTGCTTTTATGGTATTATAGAAAGGTTGTGGAAAGTCATATCAAAAATGTCAATGAAAGTATACACATGGAAGATTTCTCTGCTTTTGCCCCAAAATTAGTTTTACCAAAAAAAAAAAAAAAAAAAGTCCTCTTCCCTTAGGCTACCATTAATGTATTTTTCCATCACCAATGTTCCTTTCATAACAAATGGGATCACTTTTTTCTTTCAACATGCTTCATACACAGTTTACAACAGTTGCCATATAAAGGGTTTACAGAGGTCCAACATGAATCTCAATGCTATCATCTCAAGCTCTGCTAAGATATAGGTATAGATATGATGATCATGGCCATAAAAATGATTGCTGAATTGTAGAGAGGGGCAAAATCATAAAGGGAGAGAGAGAAAAAGACAGACAGAGAGAGGACACCTATTGAGGTGTGGTATTCTGATTGGAAAAGGAAGAGAATGGGTTGTCTTGAAAGATGAGTAAGAAGAAAGTTTTGATGATGAAGAGTTAATCCACAATGGCAGATTCAACGGATTTCAATTAAAATCAAGGCTGTCATTCACACTAGGATTAGTCAAGACAGACAATTAATGTCTCTGATAAAGACAGGTTGTATAGATTTAGGAGAGAAAAATGCAGTGTATTTGGAGCTGAAGAACAAACATGAGTATGAGAAAGTCAGCAAGTCTAAAATACTCTCAAAAGATTAACTATGTATTAGTAAGACCAATCCCGAAGAAAGGCAATGCCAAAGAATGCTCAAACTACCACACAGTTGCACTCATCTCACATGCTAGTAAAATCACGCTCAAAATTCTCCAAGCCAGGCTTCAGCAATACGTGAACTGTGAACTTCTTGGTGTTCAAGCTGGTTTTAGAAAAGGCAGAGGAACCAGATCAAATTGCCAACATCCGCTGGATCATCAAAAAAGCAAGAGAGTTCCAAAAAAACATCTATTTCTGCTTTACTGACTATGCCAAAGCCTTTGACTGTGTGGATCACAATAAACTGTGGGAAATTCTGAAAGAGATGGGCATACCAGACCACCTGACCTGTCTCTTGAGAAACCTATATGCAGGTCAGGAAGCAACAGTTAGAACCGGACATGGAACAACAGACTGGTTCCAAATAGGAAAAGGAGTACGTCAAGGCTGTATATTGTCACCCTGCTTATTTAACTTATATGCAGAGTACATCATGAGAAACACTGGGCTGGAAGAAGCACAAGCTGGAATCAAGATTGCCAGGAGAAATATTAATAACCTCAGATATGCAGATGACATCACCCTTAAGGCAGAAAGTGAAGAGGAACTAAAAAGCCTCTTGATGAAAGTGAAAGTGGAGAGTGAAAAAGTTGGCTTAAAGCTCAACATTCAGAAAACGAAGATCATGGCATCTGGTCCCATCACCTCATGGCAAATAGATGGGGAAACAGTGGAAACAGTGTCAGACTTTATTTTGGGGGGCTCCAAAATCACTGCAGATGGTGACTGCAGCCATGAAATTAAAAGACGCTTACTTCTTGGATGGAAAGTTATGACCAACCTAGATAGCATATTCAAAAGCAGAGACATTAATTTGCCAACAAAGGTCTGCCTAGTCAAGGCTATGGTTTTTCCAGTGGTCATGTATGGATGTGAGAGTTGGACTGTGAATAAAGCTGAGCGCCAAAGAATTGATGCTTTTGAACTGTGGTGTTGGAGAAGACTCTCGAGAGTCCCTTGGACTGCAAGGAGATCCAGCTAGTCCATTCTGAAGTAGATCAGCCCTGGGATTTCCTTGGAGGGAATGATGCTGAAGCTGAAACTCCAGTACTTTGGCCACCTCATGAGAAGAGTTGACTCATTGGAAAAGACCCTGATGCTGGGAGGGATTGGGAGCAGGAGGAGAAGGAGACAACAGAGGATGAAATGGCTGGGTGGCATCACCGACTCAATGGACGTGAGCTTGAGTGAACTCTAGGAGTTGGTGATGGACAGGGAGGCCTGGCATGCTGCAGTTTATGGGGTCACAAAGAGTCGGACACGACTGAGCGACTGAACTGAACTGAAATGGGAGCTAAATGGTAATAACTGAAAGATGCAGACAGAGAGATTGCTTTATTTTGTTTTACTTAGAAGTATGTACTAACGGCTTCCCTGCTGGCTCAATGGTAAAGAATCCACCTGCCAACACAGGAAATTCGGATTCCATCTCTGGTCTGGGAAGATCCCACATGCTGTAGAACAACTAAGCCCATGCACCACAAGTACTGAGCCTGTGCTCTAGAGCCCCGGAGCCACAACTATTGAACCCATGTGCTACAGCTACTGAAGACCATGTACCCATGCTTCGCAATAAGAAAAGCCACCACAATGACTCCCTAGTTGCAGCCCATGCACTGCAACTAGGGAGTAGCCCCTATACTCCACAACTAGCGAAAAGTCCACACAGTTATTAATAAAGACACAGCACCACCAAAAATAAAATAAATAAATAAATAAATAAATTTTTAAACAGATGTACTAAGATAAGGGACTTGTGAGGAGATTTAATAATCAAGATATAGGGAGGAAGACACTAAAAATACATAAGAAATAAGGATGGCACTTGGGTCAGAAGAAAAGCATTGCACATGGAATTAGCCATTATATGGAGCCAAAAAAAAAAAAAAAAAAGAGAGGGGAGTGTATGCAGATATAGGAAAGTGAAAATACAGATGGGAATAGGGAGCTGAGAAACTGCACTCCTACAAGGAGATCCAACCAGTCAATCCTAAAGGAAATCAGTCTTAAATATTCATTGGAAGGACTGATGCTGAAACTGAAATTCCAATACTTTGGCCACCGAATGGGAAGAACTGACTTATTTGAAAAGACCCTGATGCTAGGAAAGATTGAAAGTGGGAGGAGAATGGGATGACACAGGATGACATGGTTGGATGGCATCACCGACTTGATGGACACAAGTTTGAGTAAGCTCCGGGACTTGTTGATGGATAGGGAAGCCTGGCCTGCTGCAGTCCATGATGTCCAAAGAGTTGGACACAACTGAACGACTGAACTGAACTGAACTGAATGGATTCCCTTTAGACAGTGTAATAGGAACTTTCTCTTTTTGTTTAAACCGTACATCTTTAATGATAATGTTATAATTCAAAAAAAGTTATAATTCTAGTTCAGCGGGTCATATTTGTTTTTACTTCCTCTTCAATATCTTCTAGCACTGATAAGTGTATATTTAGTAATATGTTCCATCTTCTGGATATTAATAAAGAAATTAGTCTCCATTATAGATATATATGATGTAACATTCTAAATAGAGTAAGGTAGTATCCAAAAACAGATAGATTATTAATGTGCTCTTTTGCAAGTAATATTATCCTGTTCAAATGTATGTTATTAAAACATCTTGAAAAAAGCCTTTTAAAGTTTGTTAATTCATATTCACTCCTTACAGCTGTGATGTGAATAGCCTTTGGGTTTGCAGTGTAGCAGTCTTTTCTATGACCTGAGGGTCACAAGTTTTTGCCTATTCACCTTGTTACCTCTTTCTCCGATTACTAAATGTTAGATTCATGTATAAAGAAAGAGCTCTAATTTAGTGTATTAAGCAACAAAGGATGAAAGTTACCCATTCATAGGCTCAAGATGGCTTTCCTCATTTCCTCTTTGCAAATATTAATAAAAGGATGTAAGATTCTTCTAAAACTATATTTTTACATTCATATAAATGAATCTATTAAAAAAGCTCTTTAAACCATAGAATTTTCTCATCTTCAAACTCATAATATATATTTTTGAGATAAACTCCTGAAATGTTTTTTCTCACATTTTTTAGCTGATAAACAATACTTAAATATTGAGAATAATTTCATCAGTTTCTGTTCAGTGAACTCTTCAACAATACCCACCTTAATGATAATCATAAAATAAATTTCTAGGAGATTTCTAGATTTTTCCTTCCTTTTAACCATTTATTATTTTTCATGTATTTACTGCATGCAAAATAATTAACAATGCATGAGAAGGATGACAAAAGAAACAGGATATATATTTTCTATACTACCATAGATGATATCATTGCCATTGATTTTGCCTAGAAGAAAAGATCTCATCTTTCTCTTTCCTCTAAAATGCACCATTTTTTCCAAGACATTATAAGTTTTTTGCATTGGTAAGGAATGCAACCACCCTAGAAATGTCTCATTTGTAAGCAGAGAACCTTAATAATAATTTGTAGATTTTCAGATGAGGATACAGAGCTTAGACACAGGGTTGGAAGATAACTACAGTGTGAACCGGGGCTTAGCAATAGAAAGGAGAGGCCCTAGAAATATAACAAGGGACCTGAATCTGAAAAGAACAATTAGGTATTGAAAAATCATCTCCTCTGGGAAATGTATGATGCAGTTCTAGCCAGATTTTGTAAATCCAAACTGGATTTACAGTTATTTCCAGCTCTATGTGGTAATTGCATTCTGCTACTTCCTAACCTTTAGAAACGTCTGCCAAACAAAACCACCTGGTGTTAGGGTAAATTTAGAGGAATGAAAGAACAGTGATGAAATCTAGCAAAGGACAAAACTAGATGAGCAGGCTAAAGCAGAAAAGATATACTGGCCAACTCAGCAATAAATGTGATGTAAACCACTTGTCCTCCATATAATAGAGGAAAGAAGGGCAGATAGTGGGATGCTGCTTAAAATCTGTAGAAAATACTAATGGTGCCTTGCTTCCCTTATTGCCAGAGGAACCTGATATATGACTGAGTCAGTAGAACACAGACACATGGATTCATTCTGACATGTTGTATATTGCTCCTGCTGCTGCTGCTAAGTCGCTTCAGTCGTGTCCGACTCTGTGCGACCCTATGGACTGAAGCCTACCAGGCTCCTCCATCCATGGGATTTTCCAGGCAAGAGTACTGGAGTGTAATGTCCTCTAAATTTGAAAAGTGCTGAATATTCACATGCAAGATGGTTAAATTAGTTAATCTTAGGCAAGCTACAATTAAGAAAAAACAGATACACTTAACAAAGAAATAAAAAGGTGTAAAAATTTGTGTTACTGGAAAGGTTCAAGTGGTGTCAGCTTTCAAGAAGAGAAAAGCTTTGAGAATGCTTGAAGAAAATAAATAGCTAAGAAGTTGCTTCCCAAACAAGAACAATATGTTCCAAGGCATGAGAGAGGGTTAATTTGGGGCCTTTTATACTATTATTAATTGATGTTTCCTAACGATTTGACTGCTTTCTAAGAAAAATCCAATGTGTAACAGTAAACAAAAAGAGACTTTCTTTCTAGTATAAATATTTAATGCATTTTGAAGCTGGAAAGACATTGAGAAACATCCCAACATTCTTGCAAGTTTTGGTATTGAAGCAGCTTAGTCAAAATTCTATTGATTACTTCACTTAATTTCTACTTCGTATATACTATGTGCCAGACATTGCAGAAGCCGTTGTGAGCAGATTTTGTTCTTGCTGTTATAGAGTTTATTTATATAGTGGTGGAGCAGAAAAACAATAAGAATGCTTGCTGCTCTGTGTTCTAGTTACTATGACTACATAAACAAGCACCCTAAAACTGAATGGCTTAAAACAATAACAAACCATTTTGTGCATCAGCCTGATATTTGTGCAGCACTGAGGCAGTGAAAAGTTTCAAAGTTGAAATCATTTGAAGGCTCATTCATTTACGTCTAATGTTTGAAGCTGGCTGCGAATCAAAACTTTTCTGGAATTGTTGGCTGGAATAGCTATATACAACCTCTCAGTATGACCAGGACTTCCTTAGAATATGGTATACGGGTTCAGCCCCAGAAAAGAGAGAAAGGAAGAGTAAGAAGAAGGAAGAAGAGGAAGAAGAGAGAGAAAGAGGTTGATTTTCAGAATATCTCAGAATATCTATGTAGCCCTTATTGATTTAGCCTTGGAAATCACGCAGATTTATCCTTTTCAACCCATCTTATTCTTTGGAACCGTCATACACCACCTAGATTAAACAGGAGGGGGAAACTGACTCCACTACTTGAGAAGTTGCAAGGTTTTAAAAGAGGATTTTTGCACGATACTGGATGCTTGGGGCTGGTGCACTGGGACGACCCAGAGGGATGGTGTGGGGAGGGAGGAGGAAGGAGGGTTCAGGATGGGGAGCGTATGTATACCTGTGGCGGATTCGTTTTGATGTTTGGCAAAATAAATAAATAAACAAAAAATAAACAACAACAACCAAATAAATAAATAAATAAATAAAAGAGGATTTGTGAGCTGAAATATTGCTGTGGTCATTTTGGGAACATACAATCTGCCACATTCTCTTATTTTAGTTTCTGGGTTTAATAAATAAAAATTCAAATATTATATTCATGAAATATTTTTTTTAATTTTAAGATCTTTCTCATACCTTCCTTGTGTCTCTTTGGAGTTATTACTCTTATTGTTGTTGTTTTATTATTACTATTAGCATTATGGACTTGTGAGCTTCCAAATCCTACTTCCCTTTAACTTTTACTTTTCACTGACCTAATAATTTGAGTGATGCATTTGAAAGTTAGTATTGTAAAATATCTAGTTAAAGTACTATGTTTAAACCTTTTGGTTTCGAACATTTAATTAATAATGTTCATTTGAAAGAAAGTAGTACTTTATCAAGTCATTTCTAGGATGAGTATATGATTCACAATGGGTTTTCCATGTAGTTCAGTGGTAAAGAATCCACCTGATAATGTAGGAAACACAGGAGATGTAAGTTCAATCCTTGGGTCAGGAAGATCCCCGGAAAAGGAAATGGCAACCCACTCCAGTATTCTTGCCTGCAGAGTCCCATAGACAGAAGAGTCTGGCAGTCTACAGTTCATAGCATTGTTGAGTCAGACACAACTGAGCATACACACGCACACATAACTCACATCAACTTGTGTAGAAAAAAATATCAAATAAACTGTATCCACTATTCACAGATAATCTCCATGAGAATTATCATTTCATTCATTTTATTATGATTCAACCTGAATAACTTATTGACTTGGTCTAATGTAAAACAAAAGTCTTACCATAAATAAATACTCTATGGCTCATAATATTGTTCAAAGATGTTAATATGTTATGTTCTGTGGTAGAAACTCTTTCTCCCTTTAAAAATGTTGAGCCAGTGACAAATAAAGGATGTTATGGAAAAAAGTGATTGTATTAGAAACAACACAAAGAACATGGCACTTTTATTCAGATAAGGCAAGAGTTCATGAAAGTGGAAAGAGTCATTGGTGAAATGATTATACTGCTCAAAACGACATCATCAGGCTGACACTTCATTTTTTTTAAAGATTAATAGGCAAAAAACTATTTCTGCTCTTTGAAAATGTCAAATAAAATGCTACTTTTCCAAAGTGTGAACCAATGTTAATCTAAACATTACAAGCATAAATGATGTTAAGGAAACAAATTTAATATATACTATTAATCAGACATTATCACATATTCCTAAAATGTTCACATATATTTACAGAAACTTTGAAGAAGATTAAAAATCCACAGTTATTATTCTTAGAAACATTAACTATACCTTTGTACACTGGAGGAGAAAGAATAGTGAAAGGCTTAGAAATTCAAGTAAAAGGAAAATTATCTTACTTAAACTAAAATAATAAGATAGAACTAAATGCACAATTAATTTGAGAGAAAACAACATGATTTACTGGATTAAGAATAGGTGACTACTGATTAGATAATAGGGTACTACTAATTAGATATAATTTATCATACCTCCCTGTACTTCATTGTCTATGTTGTAATAGTAATTTTTCCATGGGCCACCTGGCAAGGCTACTGTGAACTAACAAGAGACCATCTCTAATACTTTTACATTAATATTGAGACAGTTTCTAAATTTTGTAGATATTCTTATGCATAAATATTTTATGCATATGATAATGTATTAATACAATTAATTCTTAATAGTGGAATTGCCAAATCAAAGGCTGTGTGTATTTTAGTTTTAGAAGATGTCCAACATATGGTTTATCTTCTGTGATATTGTCAGATGGCTATCCATGTTCTCCTAATAAAAATCAGTAACATCTGTATTTCCAACTCCCTATGTTGTACAAACAAAGAAATATTTCTTGGGCTTTTTCCTCTGGAATCCCCACCACCTACAAGAAATGTAGCATATGCACACTTTATCTCACCAAGGGAATGGACCAAGCAGAGGAGAATTAGAGAACCAAGAGATTAAAGATGTTAATCAGGTTCTTGTGCATGCTGCTGCTGCTGCTAAGTCGCTTCAGTCGTGTCCAACTCTGTGCGACCCCATAGAGGGCAGCCCACCAGGCTTCCCCGTCCCTGGGATTCTCCAGGCAAGAACACTGGAGTGGGTTGCCATTTCCTTCTCCAATGCATGAAAGAGAAAAGTGAAAGTGAAGTCGCTCAGTTGTGTCCAACTCGAGCAACCCCATGGACTGCAGCCTACCAGGCTCCTCCGTCCGTGGGATTTTCTAGGCAAAAGCACTGGAGTGAGGTGCCATTGCCTTCTCCAATTCTTGTGCATAGCTAGCACTGAATTATGTCTCAATGAACATGTCTCTTGACAAAACTCTGTTAGCCTTTGCCCTGCTTCATTTTGTACTACAAGGCCAAATTTGCCTGTTACTTCAGGTATCACTTGACTTCCTACTTTCGCATTCCAGTCCCTTATGATGAAAAGGACATCTTTTTTGGGTGTTAGTTCTAGAAGGTCTTGTAAGTCTTCTTCAGCATTATTGGTTGGGGTGTAGACTTGGATTACTGTGATATTGAATGATTTGCCTTGGAAACAGATAGAGATCATTCTGTCATTTTTGAGATTGCACCCAAGTACTGCATTTCAGACTCTTTTGTTGACTATGAGGGCTACTCTATTTCTTCTAAGGGATTCTTGCCCATAGTAGTAGATATAATAGTCATCTGAATTAAATTTGCCCATTCCAGGCCATTTAGTTTAATGATTCCTAAAATGTGGATTTTCACCTTTCTCAACTGCTGTTTTACCACTTCCAATTTACCTTGATTTATGGCCTAACTTTCCAGGTTCCTATGCAATATTGTTCTTTACAACATCAGACTTCACATCCGTCACCAGTCACATCCACAACTGGGCATTGTTTTTGCCTTGGCTCTGTCCCGTCGTTCTTTCTGGAGTTATTTCTCCAGAATTTATGATTTTGATGAATTGATGCACAGAAGAATTGATGTTTTTGAACTGTGGTGTTGGAGAAGACTCTTGAGAGTCCCTTGGGCTGCAAGGAGATCAAACCAGTCAATCCTAAAGGAAATCAGTTCTGAGTATTCATTGGAAGGACTGATGCTGAAGTTGAAGCTCCAATATTTTGGCCACCTAATGCAAAGAACTGACTCACTGGAAAAGACCCTGATGCTGGGAAAGATTGAAGGCAGGAGGAGAAAGGGACGACAGAGGATGAGATAGTCTGATGGCATAACCAACTCGATGGATATGAATTTGAGCAAGCTCTGGAGTTGGTGATGGACAGGGAAGCCTGGTGTGCTGCAGTCCATGGGGTCGCAAAGAGTCCGACATGACTGAGTGACTGAACTGAATTGAACATGTTCTCACATAACATAATTTTTTCACATGACATGTTTTTTTCACGTCACATACTTCCCTTTTCAAAACTCATATAGGCCTTTGTGAAAATGTTGTATATAATTACATGGTGTACTTCAATATACAGTACCTTATTCTCATTTCATAGGCAGTTGAAATATATAAATGCACAAACCACAATCAAGCAAAAATCCATAGTGATTTTTAGTATTAAAAATGAATCATGTGTTCCCATCATGTATACCTGTGGTGGATTCATTTTGATATTTGGCAAAACTAATACAATTTTGTAAAGTTTAAAAATAAAATAAAAATTAAAATATTAAAAAAAAAATGAATCATGGACTTTGAGTTTCCAGTCTGACATGTAAAGAGCTTGTAACTCATCACTCCTCTCCTTATAAGAAGAAAACAGCTGAACAAATTGAAAATAAACAACTCTTCTTAGATCCAAAAAGAATTGTTTTCACAGGGTAGACTTCTGCCCTCAAAACTACACAGGCCAGCACAGAAAGCAACCATTTTGAAATACCCTCAGAGCTCTCTGCTGTCTTTAAGAAGAGAGGCCTTCTCTCAAAGGTAACTATTTTATCAGAGCCTAAACAACTTGGGTTTTATCAAAGCCTAACCAACCTCAAGGAAGGGATCTATTTAGTTCCAACCCCCTTTAATTTGTTGTTGTTCAGTTGCTAAATCATGTCCAACTCTTTGTGACCCCATACTACTACTACTACTAAGTCACTTCGGTCATGTCCAACTCTGTGCGACCCCACAGACAGCAGCCCACCAGGCTCCCCTGTCCCTGGGATTCTCCAGACAAGAACACTGGAGTGGGTTGCCATTTCCTTCTCCAATGTATGAAAGTGAAAAGTGAAAGGGAAGTCGCTCAGTTGTATCCGACTCTTAGCAACCCCATGGACTGCAGCCTACCAGGCTCCTCCATCCATGGGATTTTCCAAGCGAGAATACTGGAGTGGGGTGCCAGTGCCTTCTCCATGTGACCCCATGGACTTCAGCAAACGAGGCTTCCCTGTCCTTCACGATCTTACAGAGTTTGCTTAAACTCATGTCCATTGAGTCAGTGATGCCATCCAACCATCTCATCCTCTGTCACCCCTTTCTCCTCCAGCCCTCAATCTTTCCCAGCTTAAGATTTTTTTCAGTGAGTTCACCCTCATCAGGTGGTCAAAGCATTGGGGCTTCCACTTCAGCATCAGTCCTTTCAATGAATATTCAGGACTGATTCCCTTTAGAATTGACTGGTTTGATCTCCTTGCAGTCCAAGGGACTCTCAAGAGTCTTCTGCAGCCCCACAGTTTGGAAGCACCAATTCTTCGGCATTAAGCCTTCTTATGGTCCATCTGTCACATCTGTACATGACTACTGGAAAAACCATAGCTTTGATTATTCAGACATTTGTTGGCAAAGTGATATCTCTGCTTTTTAATATGCTGTCTAGGTTGGTCATAACTTTTCTTCCAAGGGGCAAGCCTCTTTCAATTTCATGGCTGCAGTCACTATCCACTGTTATTTTGAAGACCAAAAAAATAAAGTCTGTCACTGTTTCCATTTTTCCCCGTCCTCTGCCATGAAGTGATGGGATTGAGTGTCATGATCTTAGTCTTGGAATGTTAAGTTTTAGCCAGTTTTTTCACTCTCTTCTTTCATCTTCATCAAGAGGATCTTTAGTTCCTCTTTGCTTTCTGCCATTAGGGTATTACCATCTGCTTATCTGAGATTGTTGATATTTCTCTCAGCAATCTTGATTCCAGCTTATGATTCATGCATCCTGGCATTTTGCATGATGTACTCTGCATATAAGTTAAATAAGCAAAGTGACCAGAGAAAGCAGTGGCAACCCAATCCAGTACTCTTGCCTGGAAAATCCCATGGACAGAGGAGCCTGGTAGGCTGCAGTCCATGGGGTGGCAAAGAGTTGTACACAACTGAGCAACTTAACTTTCACTTTTCACTTTCATGCATTGGAGAAGGAAGTGGCAACCCACTCCAGTGTTCTTGCCTGGAGAATCCCAGGGACAGGGGAGCCTGGTGGGCTGCCGTCTATGGGGTCGCACAGAGTCGGACACGACTGAAGCGACTTAGCAGCAGCAGCAGTAGCAAGCAAGGTGACAACATACAGCTTTGATGTACTCCTTTTCCAATTTTAAACCAATCTATTGTTCCATGTCCTGCTCTAATTGTTGCTTCTTGACCTGCATACAGGTTTCCCAGGAGGCAGGCAAGGTGGACTAGTATTCCCATCTTTAAGAATTTTTCACAGTTTGTTGTGATCCACACAGTCAAAGGATTTAGAGTAGTCAATGAAGCAGAAGTAGATTTTTTTTTTCTGGAATTCTCTTGCTTTTTCTATGATCCAGTGAATGTTGGCAGTTTGATCTGTAGTTACTCTGGGTCTTTTATTACTCCAGCTTGTTTATCTGAAAATTCTCAGTTCACATACTGTTGAAGCCTAGCTTTAAGGATTTTGAGCATTACCTTGCTAGCATGTGAAATGAGTAAAATTGTATGGTAGTTTGAACATTCTTTGGCATTGCCTTTCTTTGTGATAGAAATGAAAACTGACCTTTTCCAGTCCTGTGGCCACTGCTGAGTTTTCCAAATTTGTTGGTATATTGAGTGCAGCACTTTCACAGCATCATCTTTTAGGATTTGAAATAGCCCAGCTGGAATTCTACCATTAGCTTTGTTCGTAGTGATGCTTCCTAAGGCTCACTTGACTTCACACTCCAGGATGTGTGGCTCTAGGTGAGTGACCACACCATCGAGGTTATCCGATCATTATGACCTTTTTTGGTACAGTTCTTCTGTGTATCCTTGTATTTGGTGCGAGGGAAGTAACCAACTGAGGCTCTTTCTAGAAGATTGAGACCAGATTTTAGGAGTATACAATGCTTCCTTCCCTCCCCATACACACATCTTACCACCACAACAGCAGAGTCCCTCTATAATAACAGAGGATAACAGATAAAAGAATTGTGGGCTCATACTTTAAAGAGTCCTAAGCAAAACAGAAAACACGGGAAACTAAAACAAGGATATGAGGAAATCTTAGTCTCTGACAACAGAGCTACAGCTAATAGTAAATAACACAGCCTAACTCCTAGCTAGATAAACATGAAAACTGTCAATGTAAAAATCAGTCACAGACTGAAAGTAGAGAGTATTTCATTCAGTGGAAGAATAGTAGGACTTCAAACCCAGGAGATAACATTTCAGGTAGCGCTGAGAGACAGCTCCGAGGAGGTGGGGGAAGGAGTCAAGATATATAGAAGTTTGCAGCAAAGGAGATAGGCAGTCTAAACATCAAAGGTTACTGCTAATTAAGGAAAACCAGATATCTCAAGGAATTTAGCACTCTTCTATGTACGGGAAGATGCAAGAGTCTAGGATTATTGAAGTCATTCCTATCACATGAATCTCAGCTATCTGGGGCCAACATCCTGTTTTTTTGTTTGTTTATAATTATTTCTTACCACCAACCCCCCAGCTCCTCAGCAATCACTGTGGGGGGTGGTGGCCTCTGCTGAATCCCTGACATTATTTCCCTTTTGGGAGACTTCATTCACGTTTGGAGGCCCGAAATCACTGATGGCTCTTACATTCTTGTTATTGATTTGAGGAGATATTCCATTTCACAAACCTTACACTAAAGTCGCCTTCATCAGTTCACTTTTACTCAATATACTATGTCCAGGTTTCAACAACAACAGCAAAAATCACAAGGCATTGTAAAGGACAAAAAACGCTGTCTACAGACATAAGGCAAGTATCAGAGCCAAACTTGGATATGGCAGAGCTTTTGGAATTATCAGACTGTGAATTTAAAATAATCATTATCAATGCACTAAAGACTCTAATAAAAAAGGAAGTGAATAGAATACAAGAGAAGATTGGTAATATAATAGGAAGACAGAAAATCTAACAAGAAATCAAAATGACATGACAGAAATTAAAAAGACAGTAAGCGGAATGAAGAATGCCTTGATGGGCTCATCAGTGGACTGAACATAGTGGAGGAAAGAGTCAGTGAGCTTGAAGTTATTTTAGTAGAAACTTCGAAAGCTGAAATGTGAATGAAAAAAGAACAGAAACACAGGACAGAATATTCAAGAACTGTGGAACACTTATAGAATGTAAATATACATATAATGGGAATATTAGAAGAGAGAAAGGAACAAAAGAAATATTTAAATCATAATTACTGAGAAATTTCCAAAATTATGACAGACACCAAACCACAGGTCCAGAAAGCACAGAGAACACCAAGGAGGATATATTCTGAAAAATCTACACACACACACACAAATACACACACACACACACACACACACACACACACTGCACTTTGAATAATATCATTTTCAAAGTGCAGAATATTAAAGCAAACAGAGATCTTTGCTTTGAAAGAAGTTCAAAGAAAAAAAGATTAAAACTTTACCTATAGAAGAACAATTTGGACCTTTCTTTAGAAACCAGAAAGCAAAAAGAGTGAAGACATTGAAAAAAATGTAATTGAAACCATCAACCTCTTTGATAGAACAGTTGTCCTCCTCTCTCTTCCTTACTTCTGGTTGTTTGTGTTGTTGTCGTTGTTATTGTATCCTATCATGATGTCTGGTGCTATGGCAACCATTTTGCAATCAGAAGACAATCATGAAATTAAAGGCCTTAAATGATGATAGAGTCTTCTCTATGAAGATAAAGTCTTCTCTGTGTATCTTATGGGCACACAGAAAGAGCCTGGGGGTCCTGCTAACTTGAAATAATATACCAGTCTAGGCTTCTAATAAAAAGTCAATAGTCTCATGATTTCAGCAATCGCAAATCACATGATTTTGTCAAAATGCCATACTTGGCCCAACTGTTTACCAGAACAAAAGTGTTTAATAGCAAGACTAACACATGTTTTGCTGAACAAAACACTAAAATTAAAAAAAAAAAAAGAGTGAATAAATTGTTCCTTTTTGTATTTTTCTAAAAGAAAAACACAGTACATAACTACTAATCTCTAGAAATGAGGGCCAGAAAGAAGTAAGTTTTAGGAAAAAAAGAGAAGGACAGCACCAGGAACCCTGAAAAACTTATCTTCTTCATAATTTTCTAATTATTTTCTCTGAGAGTGCCCTGAAAACATGAGAGAGGAAGGAATAATTAGAGCTAAAATTGATGTTAATCAAGAACCCATGTCCAGGTATCAGATTGTCCATTTTTTTTCCATCAGATTTTTTAGACTTCTTACCACGTATATGGAATTATGTTTGCCCCAAGCGTACATGCCTGAAACACAGAATAATTGATTTTAAAAGTAAATTTTACACTATTCTTTCCTTTCAGCTCCCAGTTACACTATCAATTTGATATTAACAAGTTTTCTCTATGATTTTTCTATCATAGATGCACATATATAGATGAGATTGATGTAGGTTTAAAATATGAAGGGCATGCACAAAATTGAAAAGCATTGTCCATTAAATCAATGTTTATGAGGTGTTCAGGGATATTGTCTAAATGATTTTTTCTATTTACTGTTGTAACAACTGGTCAGTGAAAAGTGAACTATAAAAGAGTGAAATACAATGCAAGGCAGTTTTCCCTGGTGGCAGCTCCTATACTATGGCCAGCAATGTATCATCTTCCTGACACTAAAAATCATACACAAAACACTTAATGTGTTTGGGTTACTGTTGATGATGGATTGTCATTCAAGTCTATCATCTGTGTAATTTCTCCTCCAAGTTTATCTTCTTAAAAGGCAGATGCTTCAAGTATTTTGGGACTTACAAATTTAACGGGTTACTATTTTTCTGTTGCAATTGGTGTTTCCAGAATGATGGGGTGAGTGTTCAGAATAGCTAATGTGATGGAAATCTCTGAAATTATAATTATGTGCTTTGATTTTGTTTATAAAGAAATGAATTTGGTAGCATCAGTTTCTTAAAATAGACAAGTGTCATGAGACTCTAGTGCCTACTTGTTTAGAAATACAGATACTAGGAGTTAGAGTGAGGTGTTTATAGTCAGGACTGGTTAACTTCATGATCTGTTACTAAAGGACAATAAATCATCTCTCTTCATGTTTGACTTACACATGTACAATTAATCTCAGAAGTAGAAGGACCAGTGAAATGAAAGACTTAAGGACAAAATGGGGCTTTCCAGGTGCCTCAGTGGTATGGAATTGTCCAGTAATTCAGGGAACACAGGTTCAATCCAAGAAGGATATGACAATTTACTCTAGGTTTACTACTTTGGGAACAATTAGTTTGAATTAATGTTTTGATTATCAAGTTTTATTTAAACTCCCTGTCGTTTCACATATAGTTTGTCTTTTCAACACTCGATCCCAACCCATGTCATAGAGTAAAATTTATTCATCCCTTGAGTCCTCTTATCCCAGAAGTCTTTTTCTCCACCAAATCCAGGTTAAATGCCCTGCCTCTAGATTCTGTACAGCCATTTACTTCTTCTGACCTATTGTATTATATATTTAGTTTGTCTATCTCTTTGTGGTCAGTATTCAAAATTATTTGCATTACTATTCTTATCACATGATGTAAAATATATTTAAATGTTTAAAAGATATATAAAAATGATTTTTAGTCACTTAACATTAGAGAAAAAATTTACTTCCTATGAGGGTTGTTACTCAATTTTCTCTATATTAATTTCAAACCAATTCATTATATTAGTTTTCTACAGCTCCTGTAATACATTACCACAAAGTTAGTGGCTGAAAACAACACAAATTTATTATCTTAGAGTTATTAAGTCAGAAGTCAGAAGCAGGTCTCATTAGATTAAAATCAATGTGTTGACAGGTTTGTTCCTTTCTGGAGATGTGGGGGAGAATCAGTTGCCTTTCCTTTTCCAGCTTCTAGAGGCTACCTTCCCCCATCTTTAAAGCATAACATTTGCAGCTCTCTGAAACTTTCTTCCATAGTCACATCTACTAGTGATTTTCTTCTTCTGACTCCTTTTACTTTTAAAGAGCATTGTGGTTACTTTGGGCCGGCATGGATAATCCAGAACAGTCTCCCTATTTTAGAGTCAGATGTTTAGCTACCTGAGTTCCATCTGCAACCTTCACTTTCTTTTGACACAGTAAACTAACATGCTCACAGGACTCCAAGGATTAAGACATAGACATGTTTGGGGAGACCGTTATTCTGCCTACCACACAGGTTGAATTCGTTTCTTTTGTTTAGTTTGGTTTTGTGTTTTCCCAAATGAGACATCTATAGATACTTCTCGCATATATAAATACTAAACAGTATTTTTTTAACTGGAAAACAGTTAATAGTCTCTAATTCATAAATGGTCATCTGAGGAGGCCTTACAAATAGCTGAGAAAAAAGATGCAAAAAGCAAAGGAGAAAGAGAAAGATATACCCATCTGAATGCAGAGTTCCAAAGAATAGCAGGGAGAGATAAGAAAGCCTTCCTAAGTGAACAATGCAAAGAAATAGAGGGAAAAAACAGAATGGGAAAACTAGTAGCGATCTCATCAAGAAAATTAGAGATACCAATGAACATTTCATGCAGAGATGGGCACAATAAAGGAGAGAAGCAGCAAGGAACTAACAGAAGCAGAAGAGATGAAGAAAAGGTGACAAGAATACACAGAACTGTACAAAAAAGGCCTTAATGACACAGATAACCACGATGGTGCGGTCACCCACCTAGGGCCAGACATCTTGGAGTGTAAAGTCAAATGAGCCTTATGAAGAATTACTACAAACAAAGCTAGTGGAGGTGATGGAATTCCAGCTGGGCTATTTCAAATCCTAAAAGATGAAGCTGTGAAAGTGTTGCACTCAATATGCCAGCAAATTTGGAAAATTCAGCAGTGACCACAGGACTTCAAAGGTCAGTTTTCATTCCTATCCCAAAGAAAAGCAATGCCAAAGAAAGTTCAAACCACTGTACAATTGCACTCATTTCACACGCTAGCAAGGTCATGCTGAAAATCCCTCAAGATAAGCTATAACAGTATATGAACTGACAACTTTCAGATGTACAAGCTGGACTTAGGAAAGACCCAAAGGAACTAGAGATCAAACTGCCAACATCCATTGGATCATAGAAAAGGCAAGGGAATTTCAGAAAAGCATCTACTTCTGCTTCATTGACTATACTAAAGCCTTTGTGTGGATCACAACAAACTATGCAAAAGAGATGGGAATACCAGACCACCTTGTCTCCTGAGAAACCTGTATTCAGGTCATGAAGCAACAGTTAGAACTGGACATGGAAAAACGAACTGGTTCAAAATTGGGAAAGCAGTACTTCAAGGCTGTGTATTGTCACCCTGCTTATTTAACTTATATGCAGAGTACATTATGCAAAATGCCAGGCTGGATGAATCACAAGCTGGAATCAAGATTGCCAGGAGAAATATCAACAGCCTCAGATATGAAGATGACACCACACTTATAGCAGAAAGCAAGGAGGAACCAAAGAGCCTCTTGATGAAGGTGAAAGAGGAGAGTGAAAAAGCTGGCTTAAAACTCAACACTCAAAAAACTAAGACCATGGCATCTGGTCCCATCACTTCACGGCAAATAGATGGGGAAACAATGGGAGCAATGACATTATTTTCTTGCACTCAAAAATCACAGTGGACAGTGACTGCAGCCATGAAATTAAAAAACACTTGCTCCTTGAAAGAAAATAAACCTAGACAGCGTATTAAAAATCTGAGACATTTGTCTACAAAAATCTGTATTGTCAAAGCTATTGTTTTTCCAGTTGTCACATATGGATGTGAGAGCTGGGCAATATAAAAGCCTGAGTGCTGAAGAATTGATGCCTTCGAACTATGGTGCTATAAAAGACTCTTGAGAGTCCCTTGGACTGGAAGATCAAACTGAGATGGGAATCCAAGTTCTTTTCTGTGGAGCCGAAGAGTGGAATCCACAAATGAACATGCAAACGCTCATGGTAGCAAGCGAATAGAATTTATTAAAGAGGAGGAAAATACAGACTCTCAGCATAGACACTGATGAGGGTAAAGAGTTCCTCAAAAATGTGAAGATTGCAAGTTTCATATCTTTACCAGTATTAATCTGTACATTTTTGATTGGCACTTGTTCTTAAATCACCTTATTTCTAACCAATCAATTTAAAGGTCAAGATACTTAACAACTTTATAGCTTCTCTTGAACCTCCGATTAAGCTACCACCCTTTTTCATGTCCCCTGGCCATTTTACAACAGACTAGATGGGCTTAAGATTAATAATCATCAGTTGTTTTCCCCTCCAGTTACTACCCTTCCCTGGACCTGAGTGCTGATATTTATCAGACCAAAGACATATTCCAGGAATTCAGCACAATGGAGCAGGATGTTTACTGAAAACAAGACCAAGGTCTCTGAGTTCTCCCCTGACTGCCAGTAATTTCTACCTCAAAATCAGTCAAGCCTAAAGGAAATCAAGTCTGAATATTCACTGGAAGGATTGATGCTGAAGCACCAATACTCTGGCCACTGATATGTAGAGCTAGCTCATTGGAAAAGATCCTTATGCTGGGAAAGATTGAGGGCATGAGGAGAAGGGGGCAACAGGGGATGGGATGGTTGGATGGCATCATCACCTCACTGGGCCTGAGTTTGAGCAAAGTCATGTGTATCTCACTATCTGGGAGATAGTGAAGGACAGGGAAGCCTGGTATGCTGCAGTTCATGGTTTCACAAAGAGTCAGACAGGGCTGAGCAACAGAACAACAACCACAACAACACATTGAAATGGGAATCTGAGTTCTTGTTAGTGGAACTGAAGAACGAACTTCACAAACAAGCAAACGCTCACAGTAGCAAGCAAATTTATTTCAAGAGAGAAAGAATGTACAAAGCTCTTAGCATAGAAACTGAGAGAGGGTGAAGTGCCAGAAAAGATGGGACTTACAGCCATTTATATCCTTACTAGTATTGATTTGTATACTTTTGCTTGGTTTTTACTTTTAACATGTGTCATTTCTAAGCAATCAGCTTAAAGGTCACAGTGTTCAACTTGACATCTTTATGGCTTTTTTTGATCCTAAGATTTTTAGTTTTCTTAGACATTAAGTCACCATTCTGCAACTTTTTCTCATGACCCCTGCCATTTAACAGTGGGCCAGATGTATGGGCAAAGGATTAATGATCACCAGTTGCTTTTCCCTCGGGTACATGGAACAGAAGTTAACTACTACCCTTTCCTGGATCTGAGTGCTGATAATGTATCAGACCAAGGTCACATTCCTCTGAGAGCCAGGAATTAAGGACAAAGGGTAAAGTGTTAAGTTAATGGAACATAATGATTGTTGAAACAGGCTGAGGTCTCAGAGTTCCTACACTAACTGCTTAACAATTACACTAACTGCCTAACCTCAAAACCATCGCAGTGGGACTTCCAATGTCAATATATACATGGTTTGCCAAATAACTTAGAATCATATCTTAAGTAAGTAAGAATTACTTATTTCCATTCTACACAGGAGTTTGTTTGTTTTTTCATTATGAATATGAGACAAAATTTAAGAACAATGCTAACTGAAGTTTGTATTTGCAACTAGAAGAAATCCAATGTATTTGTCCTTCAGGACACTGGACGACATTATATTAACTATAAGCAACACTAGCTGAAATTTTAGAGGCCCTCCTATTTCTCAGAACTGGATCCAGAACTTAAACAAGGTAAAGACTTACTTCCTGTCTCTCTTTTTCTCTTTGAATCCACTTCATTCTTTTCAGTCAAGCTTTCTTCTCGTAATAAAGAATGTGTCCTCGGATGATTTTGAATTTTACATCTCACCACCTTAATTACCAGAAAAAAACCTTTACCATGTAGTTTTGGATCATGTGACATTTAATAAACCTAGACTAGAAACTTTTTTTCCCCCTGGTGACTCAAATGGTAAAGAATCCGCCTGCAATCCAGGAGACATGGGTTTGATCCCTGGGTTCAGAGGATCCCCTAGAGAAGGGAACAGTTACCCACTCCCAGTATTCTGGCCTGGAGAATTCCATGAGCTGTATAGTCCATGGGGTCACAAAAAATTGGACACCACTGAGCGACTATCACTTTTGGTTTCAGTTCAGTTCAGTCACTGAGTCGTGTCCGCCTCTTTGCGACCCCATGAATTGCAGCATGCCAGGCCTCCCTATCCATCACCAACTCCCGGAGTTCACTCAGACTCATGTCCATACAGTCAGTGATGCCATCCAGCCATCTCATTTTCTGTCGTCCCCTTGTCCTCCTGCCCCCAATCCCTCCCAGCATCAGGGTCTTTTCCAATGAGTCAACTCTTCGCATCTGGGGGCCAAGTATTGGAGTTTCAGCTTTAGCATCAGTCCTTCCAAAGAACACCCAGGACTGATCTCCTTTAGGAGGGACTGGTTGGATCTCCTTGCAGGCCAAGGAACTCTCAAGAGTCTTCCCTAACACCACAGTTTAAAAGCATCAATTCTTCGGTGCTCAGCTTTTTTCATAGTCCAACTCTCACATCCATACATGACCACTGGAAAAACCATAGCCTTGACTAGACGAACCTTTGTTGGCAAAGTAATGTCTCTGCTTTTGAATATGCTACCTAGTTTGGTCATAACTTTGCTTCCAAGGAGTAAGTGTCTTTTAATTTCATGGCTGCAATCACCATCTGCCATGATTTTGGAGCCCCCCAAAATAAAGTCTGACATGTTTCCACTGTTTCCCCTGTTTCCCCATCTATTTCCCATGAAGTGATGGGACCAGATGCCATAATCTTAGTTTTCTGAATGTTGAGCTTAAGTCAACTTTTTCACTCTCTTCTTTCACTTTCATCAAGAGGCTTTTTAGTTCCTCTTCACTGTCTGCCATGAGGGTGGTGCATCTGCATATCTGAGGTTATTGATATTTCTCCCAACAATCTTGATTCCAGCCTGGTTTAGTTCTCTTCTATCAGTGGCCACAGGACTGGAAAAGGTCAGTTTTCATTCCAATCCCAAAGAAAGGCAATGCCAAAGAATGCTCAAACTACCACACAATTGCACTCATCTAACAGGCTAGTAAAGTAATGCTCAAAATTCTCCAAGCCAGGCTTCAGCAATACGTGAACTGTGAACTTCCAGATGTTCAAGCTGGTTTTAGAAAACGCAGAGGAACCAGAGAATAAATTGCCAACATCCACTGGAATATTGAAAAAGCAAGAGAGTTCCAGAAAAACATCTATTTCTGCTTTATTGACTATGCCAAAGCCTTTGACTGTTCTGACCACAATAAACTGTGGAAAATTCTGAAAGAGATGGGAATACCAGACCACCTGACCTGCCTCTTGAGAAATCTGTGTGTAGGTCAGGAAGCAACAGTGAGAACTGGACATGGAAAAACAGACCGGTTCCAAATAGGAAAAGGAGTACGTCAAGGCTGTATATTGTCACCCTGCTTATTTAACTTCTATGCAGAGTACATCATGAGAAATGCTGGGCTGGAAGAAGCACAAGCTGGAATCAAGATTGCCAGGAGAAACATCAATAACCTCAGATATGCAGATGACACCACCCTTATGGCAGAAAATGAAGAGGAACTAAAAAGCCTCTTGATGAAAGTGAAAGAAGAGAGTGAAAGGTTGGCTTAAAGCTCAACATTCAGAAAACGAAGATCATGTCCTTTTGTCCCATCACTTCATGGGAAATAGATGGGGAAACAGTGGAAACATGTCAGACTGTATTTTTGGGGGGCTCCAAAATCATGGCAGATGGTGATTGCAGCCATGAAATGAAAAGACGCTTACTCCTTGGAAGGAAAGTTATGACCAACCTAGATAGCATATTGAAAAGCAGAGACATTACTTTGCCAACAAAGGTCCGTCTAGTCAAGGCTATGTTGTTTCCAGTGGTCATGTATGGATGTGAGAGTTGGACTGTGAAAAAAGCTGAGCGCCAAAGAATTGATGCTTTTGGACTGTGGCTTTGGAGAAGACTCTTAAGAATACTTTGGACTTCAAGGAGGTCCAACCAGTCCCTCCTAAAGGAGATCAGTCCTGGGTGTTTTCCGGGAGCCAGCGTGAGGAACTCCACCTGTGGCAAAGGTCATGAGGAAGGAGGCTCGCCATACGCAAAGGCGGGATCGAGCCTCAGGAGTCCCCCTGGATATTCTCGAGCATCTACCCCCAAAACTAAAGTCTGCCTACTTTACTGCTTTGTGCTCTCACCTCTGACTTTACGGGGGGCTGTCCCCCACCACCATCTCACTCTCTCAGAAAAAGAGTTAACTTACAGCTCCAGTTAATAAAGTTCCTGGGCATTAGGAGTGTTTAAATCCAAACCCCTCAGATAGCTCTCTAACTCACCTGACAAGTTTACCAGGACTCCTACAGCTATGCATACGATTGTTTACAGTCTCCCAGCCGTGAGAGGCACGGGAAGCTTAAGATATTCAAATAGCTTAGAGCCTCTCAGAGAGTTAGAAACTGTCAGAATAAAACTAGTAAAACATTTCATTGATGAGCCAATGCTTGCTGCCAAGTTTCCACATCCCCTGTATTGTATCCTCGAATGTGTATTAATTAATATAGTTGGTATGTAGAAAAAATAAGTAGGGGTCTTGGTGTTAGCAACTTTAGACCCTTAAGGTAATAAATTCTTTCCTTTGTTGTAAACCCACTGTACCTCTGCCCTATAGGAATGCAACTTTATCTAACACCTTCGGAGGATGGCACCAAACCTTAAAATAATTACTCTTAGAGAAAATAAGTCTTACGGTTGACAAATCTTTGTCAAGAGTCATAAAATGTTAATAGGCCTTCTGGCCAGAAGATGATGTAAATCACCTAAACCATTTGTATACCATAAATTTGCAGAAATGAAACCCTGGTTTTGATAAGGATCAAAGACTGCTGACTTTGCATGATTTCACACACCCTATTATCCTCTATGTGCAACTTATGGTATAAAAGCCCCTGTTGAAAATAAAGCTACGGGCCTTGCTCACCGAAGCTTGGTCTCCCCATTTCATTCTTTCTCTCAACCTCCTGGCTGAGTTTCCATCTGGAGCATGGAGGTCCTCTGCGACCATTTATTTGTCTGGGCTTCTAAGACCCACTAGAGAAGGTGTCTAAGGTAGGGCACCTTCCGCTATTCGAGAGGGCACCTGCGGCCTCCGTGGTCAGAGCTAACCTGATGTCACAGGTTATATTGATTTTCTGTGTAAACCAACCTACTCAGCCTCTTTTCTCCACTGAATTTTCCTACTGAGCTATCCTCATTCTATTACTCTTTATATCTTTCATGAATATTTAAATAAAGCCAGTGAACTCACCGAAGCCGTCTCCCCTTTGAATTCCCTGAATCAGCTGGGGCTGGACCCCGGCAGGTGTTCATTGGAAGGACTGATGCTAAAGCTGAAACTCCAATACTTTGGCCCCCTGATGCGAAGAGTTGACTCATTGGAAAAGACCCTGATGCTGGGAAGGATTAGGGGCAGGAGAAGAAGGGGACGACAGAGGATGAGATGGCTGGATGGCATCACCGACTCGATGGACATGAGTCTGAGTGAACTCCGGGAGTTGGTGATGGACAGGGAGGCCTGGCGTGCTGCGATTCATGAGATCGCAAAGAGTCGGACATGACTGAGCGACTGAACTGAACTGAACTGAATCAGCCTATCAACTGAAGGCATAAGTTAAAACCAAACAGAACCCTGTGGCACCCTTTCTGGTGCAAGTCTTTTTCACATCCATATTTCTGGTGTATAGGAAGAGGCTTTGTTCGGCCTATTGACCTTCCCTGAGTTCCAAAGTGTAGATTCAAATAGTTGCTAATCAGGGAATGGGAGGAAGGCAGAGCAAAGGAGGAGAAGTTAAGAAACAGTAGCGAAGCCTTGGGGTAGAGTCCTGGTTCCTCCAGAAAGAACATACATAACAATACCTTTAAGTTCTTCCACAGGAAGTAATGCCTAGTGGTATCCTATGATTCCTCAATTCTTAATGTTATGAAAGTAAACCAGCTGATGCAGTATTAAAATGCATATTTAAAGACAAATTCTTTTTAGTAACCATATAAGTAAGATTGGGAAAAATAATTGATAAATAAGCATGACAAAAAAATGACCTTGACTATTTCAAGCAATTTCCACTTGTGTCTTGATATTACTTAACTCTTTATAAGTAGTTACTTCTAAAATTAATATTGACATGTAATAATGTTTTAATTTTCATTGTTAGATTTCATGAAATATGAAACATCTTGTAGATATGCTAAGAGTTCTTAGGCAGGCTACAGTCCCAAGGGTCACAGAGACAGGAATGAAGTGATATAACATGCAGGCAGCCTATGAAAAACATTACCATTTGATATTGTTTGAATGAAACTCTGATTTAGATCACTAACAGATGTGTTCTTATTTATGTGGGAGATAACAGTTATAGTTGGTGGGAATGATAACTCAATTTAAAAAATAACTTTCAATCACTGAAAATGACATAATTCCTCAGAGAACACTGAAGAAATTCATTCAATAAACTCACTGTGGAGTTAATGCTCCACATTGTCATCCACTATTTAGCTCCCTTCATGTAAATTCTAGAGAATTTTAAAAAAGGATGGCAAAAAGGCATATCAAAATCATTATACACAAAATTAATAATATACTGACTTAAATTGTGATCAACAATAAAATGTCTTCAAGGAGGCAATCAGACAGCTCACTCAGCAGGAATGTATCATGGGCTATAAGCTGATTTGGAACTCAAGCTGCAATGTAATTGCACATCTGAGAATCAGAAAAGCTGTTTTCTGTGTCATAGTCCAGAATATTCAAGCCACTGTTTACTGATAATTTGCACTCTTCCTAAATTATCAAAATTATTCATTTTATATCCAGACCTTACAAGTAAAATACAACTATTTCATTACATTTTATAGAGGATGCTGAAAAATGTATGCAATTGCACACTATTTTTTATAAAGTAAAGTGAATTCTTGGAATACAGAAATCTGTGAATTTTTTTCAACAAATATTCAGTGTACATGTAAAATGCCTTCTAATCTTTGAGATATAAGAGGGCTTAGACAATAAGGCACATCTGATTCCGGTGTTTCCATTGGGAGACCAGAAATCTACTGATTCCAAAGAGAATTTTTACAACCTAGCTGTGATTTTTAATTTCATGTGTAAATTTGACTGCCTAAGGGACACCCAGATAGCTGGTAAAATGTTATTTCTGGGGTTATCTTAAGGGTGTTTCAGGAAAAGACTAGCATTTGATTCAGTAGATTGAGTAAAGCTATCTCCTCTGCAACATAGACAGGCATCATCTAGTAGAGTAAGGGCCAGATTAGAACAAAAATTTCATGGAAGAGTAAATTTCTACTCTCTTCTTGAACTGAATGTTCACCTTTTTCTGCCCTTGGACATTGGACCTCTTGGCTCTCAGGCTTTCAGATTCTGAGACTAACTCAGTGGCCTCCTGTTTCTCAGGCCTCGGACTGAATTATACCACAGCATTTCTGGCTCTTTAGCTTGCAGAGGACAGACTGTGGGACTTCTTAACCTCCATAGGCATGAGGGCCAATTCCTATAATATCCTCTTGTATATATCTGTATATATTCTATTGGTTCTGTTTCTATGGAGAATTCTAACATAGATTTTGATACTGAGAGTAGGGTTTTTGCCTTAGCTCATTTGAGTTACTATAATAAAATATTACAGATTAGGTAGCTTAGAGGCAACAGAAATTTTTTTTTCCACAATTCTGGAGACCAGGAAGTCCAAGATTGGTGAGTTTGCCTGCATACTTAGGTGAGGGCCTTTTTCCTCATTCATAGCCAGTGTCTTTTTGGTGTGCCCTCACATGATGGAGGGGGCCAAAGAATCTCTTTGAGGTCTCTTTTATAAGAAAGACATCATTCATGAGCATTCCACTCTCATGATCTATGTACTTCCCAAAGGCCCTACTTTCTACCATCACATCACATCAGGCTTTAGAATTTCAACCTATGAATTTCGGGGGGGACAAACATAGTGTAACATTTCATATAATGATAAGGCACTAAAATAAAAATATTTATAAGATCTTTGATAGCAATAAATAAGATGCAATTATTTTATAAATAAAAACAAGTATTTATGGTGTACTTTTATGTCAGTCTGAGTTATTCCTTGTTTTAAGCATTTCTTTGTATTTTCTTTAAAAATACCCCAACTTGTAATATGTCATTTATTTTTAATATTATGAGCCTAAATGATATTATGGAGTTAACTTGTTTCATTAAATATTCATGCTACAGAAATAGCAATTAAAGTCAGGTTAATTTTGCAGTCACCAATGTAACAATTGATGCAGGAAATAATCAACAATATATATATTAAATCCAGTGGTTGAGAGTTTGTTGAGGATGGAATTATAGTCTAAACATATAGCTTAAAATTACATATGAACTGATCTTTGACAAAGGAGCAATGTATTACAACAGAAAAAAATAGTCTCTCAACAAATGGTGCTGGAACAACTGGAGATCCACATGCAAAGAAATGAATCTAGACACAGACTTTTTATCCTTCACAGAAATTAACTCAAAGTGGAGCTGTAAATTGCAAAGCAATAAACCCCTAGAAGATAAAAGAGAAAATCTAAATATCATTGCATTTGGTGATGACATTTTGGATATGATGCCTAAAATTCATATTTTTAGATTAAATGAATATAAAGAGATTCCAAATAGCAAAACAGTCTTGAAAAAGAACAAAGTTGGAGATTTCACACTTCATTTCAAATTTTACTACAAAGTTATAGTAATCAAAACCATGTGGTACTGACAGAAAGATAGGCACATAGATTGTTCTTGTTCTGTAGCCTGCTGCTGCTGCTGCTAAGTCGCTTCAGTCGTGTCTGACTCTGTGCGACCCCATAGATGGCAGCCCACCAGGCCCCGCCATCCCTGGGATTCTCCAGGCAAGAACACTGGAGTGGGTTGCCATTTCCTTCTCCAATGCATGAAAGTGAAAAGTGAAAGTGAAGTCGCTCAGTCATGTCCGACTCTCAACGACCCCATGGACTGCAGCCTACCAGGCTCCTCTGCCCATGGGATTTTCCAGGCAAGATTACTGGAGTGGGTTGCCATTGCCTTCTCCCTTCTGTAGCACAGTCATGTCCAATTCTTTGTGACCCCATGGACTGCAGCACGCCAAGCTTCCCTGTTCTTCACCATCTCCGGAAACTTGCTCAAATTCATGTCCACTGAGTCGGTGATGCCATCTAACCATCTCGTCCTCTGTCATCCCCTTCAACTGACTTGAATCTTCGCCAGCATCAGGGCCTTTTCCAATGAGTCAGCTCTTTGCATTAGGTAGCCAAAGCTTTGGAGCTTTAGCTTCAGCATCATTCCTTCCAGTGAATATTCAGGGTTTATTTCCTTTAGGATTAACTGGTTTGATCTCCTTGCAGTCCAAGGGACTCTCAAGAGTCTTCTCCAACACCACAGTTTGAAAGCATCAATCTTTCAATGCTCTGACTTCTTTATGGTCCAACTCTCACATCGTACATGACTACTGGTAAAACCATAGCTTTGACTATACAGACTTTTGTCAGCAAAGTGATGTCTCTGTTTTTTAATATGCTATCTGCATTTGTCATAGCTTTTCTTCCAAGGAACAAGCATCTTTTAATTTCATGGTTGCAGTCACTGTCTGTAGAGATTTTGAAATAAAGTAAATATGTTCAACATATACTAACTTAGCTAACGAATGAATTAGATGCTTCTATAGGAAAGATTAAAAAATGATCAAGCTAAACATTTATAATCTCAAGGATTTTAAGTTTTGTGAATGAAACAAATTAATATATTATGGTTCTTGTTGCTTGTCATTGTGCTAACTCATGTCTAACTCCATGGACAATGCCCTGCCAGGCTCCTCTGTCTGTGGGATTTCCTAGGCAAGAATACTGGAGTGGGTTGCCATGTCCTACTCCAAGGAATCATCCTGACCCAAGGATCCAACCCAGTCTCTTGCATCTCCTATATTGACAGGTGGATACTTACACCACTGCCCCACCTGGATAGCCCAATAAATTATTATATTATAGTATTAAAAGACTAGCCTAGACTAGGGGTGAGACAGGCTTCCAAGAAGAGATACTGCCTGCACATGTAAAAAAATTTTAATGAATTGCTTAATTTCACAGTCCCATGCAGCCCACCACCACCACATACACACAAGGTTTACAACTAAAATATCTGATTTTTATTTGTACCTGTGCAAAAGACTTCCCTGGTGGCTCAGATGGTAAAGCATCTGCCTACAATGTGGGAGACCCGGGTTCGATCCCTGGGTTGGGAAGATCCCCTGGAGAAGGAAATGGCAACTCACTCCAGTACCCTTGGACTGGAAAATCCCTTGGCCTGGGAAATCCCATGGACAGAAGAGCCTGGTAGGCTACAGTCCATGGGGTCACAAAGAGTTGGACATAACTGAGAAACTTCACTTTCAGAAGAAAACTTAATTAAATATTTATTTTCTAATAATAGATTCTAATGTGCCTAGAATAACTTTGAGGACAGTGGCAGATAAAAATATATATTATCCCTACTACAGAAAAGATTGTATTTTAATGTAAGTGGAGAAATGAAAAAGCTATGCAGATGTAATTCAAAATCTTCAGAGCCATTGAGATTCATTGCTTGCTATTTGACAATAATAGTTTGGCTTAGGGACACGAATGTAGATACTTAATAAAAGCTTTAAAACTTTTTTTGTTTGTTTTCCTTTATTTGAAACAGATTGAAGTATTTCAAGTCAGAGGCAGCTTGAATATTAATTCATAAGCAGGAGAAAATATATTTGGTAATAAATTGACATTGGGACTGAATAATCTGATTAAACACTTCTTTTACTATAAAGATAGTATAATCATATTTCAACTTTTCTGGTTTGACTTATGCTAAACAATTCCCTTGGTTTAAAATAAAAAAGAACTGTTATTCAAGGGGAAAACTGAAAAGAATTGCCTAGATCCATACTTTCTAAGTGAAAGGGACCAACTTATTGTGAGTAATTTATTGACAAAGATAAAGGCTCATCAATTCAGATATGAAACTCATTGCCAAAAAAATAAACTGCCATTTTGCAAAGCTAGAATCTTTTCAAAGGAAAGCACAAGTGAAACACTTAACAATTTGATTGATTTTCACTTCTGATTTTGAAAAGGCATAACTTGGAGTACAATGTATATCAACATGCTAGAGTTTGGGGTTTTATTTTTTCCTCTGTTGATGGTATATATCTGTTCCAGCCAATTTTACCTAAATCAATCAGCTGAGGCCTAGATACATGGTGGTGCAATCAGTGGGGATTTGCAGTGCTAGGCGCTTCAATTTCTGCAACAGAGAAAAACTGCAGTTGAAAGTTATGGCTGAAACAGCTCTAAAGGCATTGTGTTTTGAGAGTCAGTGTGAGTTCCAGAAACTGATTGTCATCACTCACTGATTAAGAAATCCTAATGTGAACCAAGCTCAGCTTCACCTCCCACCAATCATTGTCTCCATTTTTAGATTTATAAAGTTAAAAAAAAAAAAGAAGAAGCATAGTGATTATGGGAGAAATTTGCATATCATATGTGGCAATTTCTAAATTGATATTTATTTTGTTCTGAACAACATTCAAATCTGACTAGAAATGAATGTTGAATATTAATAGACTTTGTTGTAATTTTGTGTGGAACGATGCCTTTGATGTGGTAGGTGTTCAATAAGCATTTCCAATAAGCAACTAATGTTAAAAATGGACAAAACACATCCACAGACAAAACTATAGGGACAGAAAACAGATAAGTGGCTGTCTCAGACTGTGGATGAGGGCAAACATTGACACCAAAGGACTATAAGTTATTTCTTGAAGAGATGGAACTGTTTTTACCTGGTGGTGGTGGTTACATGACTGTACATATTTATATTGTATTTGATTTGTGTGTCTTTGTGTGTGTCAAAACTAAGAACCGAGGTGAATTATTATATATATAAATTATTACTCTGACTTTAAAAATAAAAGCTCTAAATATCATGCAGCCTGCTTTATCTAAATGTTTTATATTTTGAGAAGCTTGTAGAGAAGATGCTATGCATGTCCTTAAAATACATTTGCACCAAAAAACCTATTATATTCTATCTACTCTTTTCTCTTTTCTTAAATTGAAGTATAGTTGATTTATAATGTGAGTTTCAAGTATACAGCTAAGTATATATAATGTGTGTGTATATATATGTGTGTGTGTGTATATATATATGTGTTTATACATATATATACAGTGCATATATATATACAGTATTTTTCAGATTCTATTCCATTATAGGTAATTACAAAATACTGAATTATTGCATATAGCTCCGATAGCATACAGTAGTTCCTTGTGGTTTATATTTATATATTGTATATATAGTAGTATATATCATTTAAACACAAAATCTTAATTTATACCTCCCCTTCTTTCTCCTTTGGTAATTATGAGTTTGTTTTGTATGTGAGTGAAGTCACTCAGTCATGTCCGACTCTTTGCGACCCTGTGGGCTGTAGCCGACCAGACTTCTCTGTCCATGTAGCCTACCAGACTTCTCCGTCCATGGGATTCTCCAGGCAAGAATACTGGAGTGGGTTACCATTTCCTTCTCCAGGGGATCTTCCCGACCCAGGGATTGAACCTGGGTCTCCCGCATTGGAGGCAGACGCTTTAACTACTGAGCCACCAGGGAAGCCCTGTTTTATATGTATGTAAGTCTAATTCTATTTTGTAAATAAGCTCATTTGTATCATTAATCTTAGATTCCACATATAAGTGATATCATATGATATTTGGCTTTCATTGTCTGACTTACTTCACTTAGTATGATAATCTCTATGTCCATTCATGTGCTGTAAATGACCTTATTTCATTCATTTTTTATGGCTGATTAATATTCCATTGTATATACATACCTCAACTTTTTTATCCATTCCTCTATCAGTGGTCATTTAGCTTGCTTCCACGTCTTCGCTGTTGTAAATAGTGCTTCTCTGACCTTTGGGGTGCATATATATATATTTTTTTAAATTAGAGCTTATGTCTTTTCAGGATATATGCCCAGGAGTAGTATTTCAGGATCATAAGGTAGATCTATTTTTAGTATTTTAAGCAACATCCATGAGTTTTATAGTATGTTATTTTACATTTAAATCTTTATTTTGTATTTATTTTTGTATATGGCATTGGAGAATTCTCTATTTTCCTTTTTTTTTTTTCACATATAGCTGTCCCAGCACCACTTATTGAAGAGACTGTCATTTCTCCATTGTAATTTCTTGCTCCTTCATCCTAGATAAATTGACCATAAATGTGTGGGTTTATTTCTGATCTTTCTATCCAGTTCCATTGAGCTATGTGTTTGTTTTTGTGCCTGTACTATACTGTTTTGATTAGTGTAGATTTGTAGTAAGATCATGGTATCTGGTTCCATTACTTCATGGCGAATAGATGGGAAAACAGTGGAAACAGTGGCTTACTTTATTTTGGGGGGCTCCAAAATCACTGCAGATGGTGACTGCAGCCATGAAATTAAAAGACACTTACTCCTAGGAAGGAAAGTTATGACCAACCTAGACAGCATATTAAAAAGCAGAGACATTACTTTGTCAACAAAGGTCCATCTAATCAAGGCAATGGTTTTTCCAATAGTCATGTATGGATGTGAGAATTGGACTATAAAGAAAGCTGAGTGCAGAAGAAATGATGCTTTTGAACTGTGGTGTTGGAGAAGACTCTTGAGAGTACCTTGGAATGCAAGGGGATCAAAACAGTCCATCCTAAAGGAAATCAGCCCTGGGTGTTCATTGGAAGGACTGATGTTGAATCGGAAACTCCAATATTTTGGTCACCTGATGCGAAGAGCTGACTCATTTGAAAGACCCTGATGTTGGGAAAGATTGAAGGCGGGAGGAGAAGGGGACGACCAAGGATGAGATGATTAGATGGCATCATCAACTCAATGGACATGGGTTTGGGTGAACTCCAGGAGTTGGTGATGGACAAGGAGGCCTGGCATGCTGCAGTTGATGGGGTCACAAAGAGTCAGACACGACTGAGTGACTGAACTTAACTGTAGTCAAGGAACATGAGTCCCTCAGCTCCATTCTTATTTTTCAAGATTGTTTTGGCTACTTGGGGTGTTTTGTGTTTCTATACAAATTTTTAAATTATTTGTTAAAGTTCTGTGAAAAATGTCATTGGTAATTTGATAAGGATTGCATTGAATCTGTAGATTGCTCAAAGCAATCTACCTACTCTTGTCTAACATTGACAATAAAAATCCCATGATGCAACATAAGTTTTGCTCTTTCTGTGGCTGTGACTATGGTGGACTAGAAAGACAGTAGACAGAAAAGAAATGGGACTCCAACAGGTGTCCTTTAATTAGAGCAAAACAAAAAATAACTGACCAACCATAGGCTAAAACATCATAGTGTACACCTCCAGAAACTCAAAAAAGAAAACATAAGGCTTAAATTACAGTGAACTTAGATACAAAATGCCGAAATATAAAAGGTTTTCCATACCAGAATGTTCCTCATGTATATGATCTTCATGCTATGGAAAAACCTCTCCCACTCAAATGGATTTTGATAAGTATCAAAGATCTGAGGAGAAATATGAAAAAATCCTACTACTGACTGATCCAGTGTCTTACTGGACCTCTGAAACTTGAGTCACCTATATTTGAGTTGCTTTAAGAAGGTCTGCCTTCCCTTTCTTGATCATCACTACTGTCTGTCATTATTTGTAAATCTTGCATAGCTCTTGATGGATTGTGTTTCTCTCCAAGAACAAGAACCCACAAACACCTGTGCTAGTCATTTCTCCCCACACATATACTAATATCAACCTCATTATAATAGAGTGTAACAAAATCTTTAAAAATAGCAGATATTGAGTAATTTTGCATTTAATAGGATTAAATCAAATGGAGAGTTTATTTTTCTGTCACTTTTATCATTCCTTTGTATTCCACACCCTAATTTGGAGAGCAATTTAAATAAAGAAAAATTCCTTTCAGACAAGTAAAGCAAGATGCTTTGTAGATGTTTCAGGTTACCAACTTTATAGTTTATTTTGAGTTATCCAGATACTCTTTCTCATTACACATATTGCTTGAAAATGCTAGTAGATTTTAAAATTCCAGGCAAGAATAGATCATTCTAGGACTTCTTGCAGATTCTATTATATGTATAGAAATCATGTCCCACTGAAACACTCTGATACAATTACTTCAAATTTGGATCAAGTATTCATGTCAGTAGCTAATTTTGTTTTGCTTGTAGCGAAATGGTTTATTTCGGGGTGGTAATACTATACTTTTGATATTATCAAATTTAAAGTAATAGTATTTCTATGTCAGTTTGGAGAACTAGATATTAATAAATCCCTTTTATTATTAATAGAATACAACTACCTCTGAGATGTTACGCATACCTTTCATGGCATTGCTGAACTCACATGAAAGAGAAATATCCTTGCCTTAGACAACCAAAAGTAACTCTGGACTAAAATGGGCACCGAGTGAAGCATCCTGGCTGGTACAAGGGATGCTTAATAGATACCAGCAATGGATATGAAAGCTAATGTTGCACTATGAGCAAATACAAACAAAGAGCACTGAAAAAATTTAGAGTTGTATTTTTGCAAAGTTGAGAGAAAATAACTGTCATTAGGGTTTTTGAAGTCAGAAAAGAAAATACTTCTCAAAATAAGGATGGGGACTTCCCAGAAGTCCAGTGATTAAGGCTCTGTGCTTCCAGTGCAGGGGTGCCAGTTTGATCCTGGTTGGGAAACGAAGACACATGCCATATAGTGTCACAGAAGAGAGAGAGAGAGAGAGAGAGAGTGAAAGAAGTACATTTTCAAGTTTTCAAGTACGACAACATGAGCAGCATATACAACCAAAGCACCACTAAGGAAATTCCTAAAGAATGTATGACCCCAGAATTGAAATTATGAGATAAAAAGAAAGAAATGTGAGCCAAATAAAAATAATGTGAACATGCAGTTAAAACTAAGCCAAAGTTGCAGAGATAAAATAATACAATAACGTTGAAGTGTCTTAGAAGAAAAAAAGACAAACTGAACTATTGGACAAAAATAGCATGTTAGTTGGGAGGGGTTTGATAAGAACTCATGGGTTCTAAACTTTTTGTATGTTTTGCCAGAAGGAATAAAATGTAGATTGGTAAGCATGTTAAGCATGCAACCGATTATGATTAAGTACTAAACAAATAAATATCATGACTAAGTTTGCTTTATCTAAGAAATGTATCATTAACTTTACATTAGATGTTCAATTAATTAATAAAATCACATTAATGATTAAAATTCCTAAATCATATAATCGGCTCAATTAAAGCAGTAATTATGTTTCATGAAATTTAATACCAATTCTTAATTTTTTAAAAAATTGGACATGCTACACAAAGAAGAAAAGGTGTATGATACAAACCAAAATCTGACATATTGTTTAATGAAGAAATAAGTATTCCTTCTCTGTTATTAATTCAAAACAAGATAAGTGTGGCCATTATTAACATTTCTATTCAACATTGTATTGTACATCTTAGCCAGAAATATAAACAGGAAAGGAAAACATTTATTATTTCCAGAGGTTATGTACATATTTTTAAAATAAACAATGTAAATTGCTATAAGGTTAAACTAGGAAGAATCTAACAAAAATATGTGCCAAAACTTTTTTCAATAAATTTAATATATTAAAGAACATCTGAATAAGTAAAGAGAATGCTTGCCACTAAATAGAAACTTCACTGATAACATAGTGCCAGATCAACAAAAATTTATTTAGAGACATAATTGGAAAACCATTAAAAAATGACCACCAAATTTCTTTTTTTTTTAATTTATTTTAATTGGAGGCTAATTACTTTACAATATTGTAGTGAGTTTTGCCATACCTTGACATGAATCAGCCATGGATGTACATGTGTTCTCCATCCTGAAACCCCCCTCCCTCCCCATCCCATCCCTCAGGGTCATCCCAGTGCACCAGCCTTGAGCACCCTGACTCATGCATCGAACCTGGACTGGTGATCTGTTGCACATATGATAATATACATGTTTCAGTGCTATTCTCTCAGATCATCCCATCCTCGCCTTCTCCCACAGAGTCCAACAGACTATTCTATACATCTATGTCTCTTTTGCTGTCTCGCATATAGGGTCATCATTACCATTTTTCTAAATTCCATATATATGCGTCAGTATACTGTAATGTTCTAAAATTTATAAGGCAGAGCAGATGATTTAGAATAATGAGGACATTCTGGAATAATAAGGTAGAGAGATATCAGAACTTTAATACTTATATCTGCTGCTGCTGCTGCTGCTAAGTCGCTTCAGTCGTGTCTGACTCTGTGCGACCCCACAGACGGCAGCCCACCAGGCCCCACCGTCCCTGGGATTCTCCAGGCAAGAACACTGTAGTGGGTTGCCATTTCCTTCTCCAATGCATGAAAGTGGAAAGTGAAAGTGAAGTCGCTCAGTGGTGTCCGACTCTTAGCGATCCCATGGACTGCAGTCTACCAGGCTCCTCCGTCCATGGACTTTTCCAGGCCAGAGTACTGGAGTGGGTTGCCATTGCCTTCTCCGAATACTTATATCAAGCTATATTAATTATTTTGTACACTATTGGCACAAAGATAGACAAATGACAAGTAGAAGGGAATAGGAAAATAATATGCAAATAGAGAAACATGTTATATGACACATCTGAAATTTTGAAGCAGTAGCGTAATGAGCATTCAGTAAACCATGTTTAGACAGTTGCTTATCGCTACAGTTAAAATAAAATTGAACACTTAAATCACACTAAACCCAAACATCAAATCTTTTAGAAAATTAAATGTGAAAGACAGATTTTAAAAGATTCCTAAAAAATGTGAATGAATATCCTAATGATTCCTGGTCTATAAAATGTTTGAATTAAAATGATACCAAAAGAGCTCACCAAAAAGAATCAGGTAAATTTAATAACCATATTCAATTAAAATTTATTGTTAGTAAAAGAATGCAACAAGATAACTGACCTACTGGGAAAATATTTGCAGCATTTTTAACCAATTAATAATCAATATCTAAACAATATTAAGAATTCTTACAATTCAAAAAGACCAACAGCTTAATAAAAAAAACTTTAAAGACTTGAATAAACTTTCTTAGAAGAGTAACATACAATGACCAGCAAACAAAAATTTACTTATTCTCTTTTGCAAGATAGATAAGAAAAATTTTATCCCTATGATACCACTTTAAATCTACACTCACAAAAAGTTTTTAAATTCTGAGAATTCTAAGAATTGCTTCAGACATGGGGCAATGGGGATTTATACATTTCTAATGGAATTTAAATTGGTAAATGTTAACTGGAAAGCAGATTTGCATTAACAAGCAAAGAAGAGTATATGAATAACTTATAAACCAGAACTTCTACTCATAGATATAAACTTAGATAATTTCTTGTGAGTGTGCACTAGGAGATGGGAACAGAGCAACAGGATGATAAACATAAACTCCAAGTAGTGCTTAACTTCACTGGAAAAGGTAAGATGTAACCAGGGAAGTTCAACACTTTTGGTAATGTTCTCTGTAATTGGTTGTGTGATAAATTTACAGAATTAGTTTTATAGACATATTCCATAGGTTGATTATTAGGTTACATATATTCTGAGTATGAAATAAAAATGAACTATTAAATAAAATTTGTAAATTAATATATAAGGTACTTTTTTTTTTTTTTTTTTTTTTTACCATATTGCTCAGCTGTCCTTTCTGGGGTATGGTATGTCCTGGCCTGATCAGAACAGGACAATGTCCTGAGGGGCCTGGCTGTACTCTTAGAAGAAATTCAAATATATCATTTACGAAGCACATTTGATGGTTATGACATTTGATCCTTATAACACTTGATCCTTATGACACATTTGATCCTTATGACAAAACCACATACCTAAGAAGTTCTGGAGGAATTATGAGATCTTTCACAGAATCAGCAATCCCTACTCATTTTCTCTGTGAAACTTAGAGGAAAATTACAAACATTTGTTTGATTTTAAATTTACGGTACAAAAATTGTTTAAAATGCTGAACCGTATCTCCCTCTTAAAATTTTTTTTGTTTGTGTAGGCACTAGGGATATAAATTCTGATGGAAATTTAAGAATCATTCTGCAGTAATGGAACTGGAATATTAATAGTGAAGAATGTTGATTGCTGGTTTTATTTTGCAACACCCCTCTTATGCCCAATCTTTGTCATCTGTGAGAAGACATTGGACCTCAATAAGCATAATTTTCAACATAAATAGAGAATGATTTATTCTCCACTATAAAAAATTTTTGGAATTAAAATGGAGTTTTTCATAGCAAAGCTATTCTTAAGAAGGCCTCACCAGGTCTACAATAATATATACCAATTTTTGTGTATCTTTCTATGTTTTAGTACTGAGAGAATTATGAATCTGTTTATCTGGAGCAGAAATATTGTATCTGTTAGAGCTGTAAATCGTAAGGTTTGTCCTAATTGCCGTCTTCCAATAATTGTAAAGTCTTAACTGGAAAAAAAGGAACATTGATTTTGATTTGTGAGTAAAGCTTTCAGTGACAGCAATTGATCTTATTTGCTTTTGAAACTGCACATTTGGTGTGACAATTATCCACGATTAATGAATATGGAACATCACAATGCTGTTTTCTAATCATACTTACAGCATGATATTTGGTGAGTATCAGTTTCAGAAGAGATCCTCAGAATCTTTTAGCAAATGCTGTCATAACAGTCTTGAAGTATGATGATTTAACACGTTAAAAATATTTCTAGAAATTTTTGGTAAAATTTAGTTTTTGTTGTTTTTCTTATGGATATACCTATCACTCTGTGCTCTTATTGTGCATGGCTGTCCATGTTGATCACTTTTCCTATTAGCTAAGAATTAAACTAATGATCCAGAGATTTTAAGCTTATTGTTTTACAACCTTTACAACTTGAAAAAAGCCGCACCTGAGACTACTTCTGATATAAATAGTATCTGTCCCTAAACATCAGAAATTCTTTCTAAAATTGTTCATGTTCCAACTGTCATGGAATCCACATTCATTTTTTTGTCCTAAAAAATAGGAGAAGGCACAGAATATGCCATTATTCCTATTTCAATACTAATCAAAAAGTGCCAGCAGACCAGTTGGAAAGAAATGATCACACACGTTATTTATCTTGGTAAGGCAAGCTTTTTATTTATTTATTTATTTAACAGAAAATGGCTTTTAAATCTTACCTACACCAAGCAGCCTAGACATGACCCAGAATTGCAATCACTTCCAATGCAGAAAAGTAATTGAACAGGGTCAAGTTTGGAGCCATGTTTTTAAAATTTATGAGAATCTTGACTCCAGCCTCAAACATTGTCAGTGAATTAGACTCTGTCACCACTTAAATCTCTAGAGTCTCTTTAGAGAACTATTTGCCAAGTTTTGATGATTCTAATCATGAGTGGATTTAGGGACTAAGACACAAGTGTTTATTCAAGTTTAAGTGAAACTGTTTCCCTATTCATTTTCAATATTGCAGTGAAAATAAAAATCTAGAACCAACATCTAATCTGGGCCTATTTGGAAAAATCTGAAAAAAAGAAAAATCAACTTACTACCATTTGCCCGTAGCATGTTGTTGACCTAAAGCAAGTAGACTGCTAGATATTTCTCCAGAAAAGATGGGTTTATTCAGGATTAGAGGAGAATTGCAGCTCAGGGCCTGCAACCGTGGTGAGCCATGTTCAAGTTCCCACATGGCAAGGGGAGGAGAACACTTTTATGAAGAGGAAAAGGAAATTAATAGAGCTGTAGCAAACAGAGTCCATGGCTTTTCACTGACTGAGTCTTTGCCGAAGCGAAGAGTCTTTGTTCTTTCTGTTGGGCTCTGCTGTCATCTCAGGGCATGAGAGTTCCCTCTTACAGTCTTCTAACTCTAAATGAGCTTTGTATTTATTAATTTTTTACAATGTCTAGTAATAATAGCTTAGTCTTCTCTTTAGTACATACACACACACATACACACGAATTCTAATAAATGTAATTTTTTGCCCATCAGAAAAGTAATTCTATTAACACAGTTTAAAAAAACAAAAAACATTTCATCCAACTTGTGCCTAATTCCACTTATATGTAAAGAAATAAGTTATTTTCCAGATTATACTCTTTTTATTAGTGGTCTTGTTTCGCTTTTCTACTTGGAGGTAAGAAATTAGAATGCTTTCAGCTATACAAAACACCTTGAAACCAACAAAAAGAAAATTCTCAAATTTTTTACTTATGAATATTTCTATATATTTCTGCTTTATTGACTATGCCAAAGCCTTTGACTGTGTGGATCACAATAAACTGTGGAAAATTCTGAAAGAGATGGGAATACCAGACCACCTGATCTGCCTCTTGAGAAATTTGTATGCAGTTCAGGAAGCAACAGTTAGAACTGGACATGGAACAATAGACTGGTTCCAAATAGGAAAAGGAGTACGTCAATGCTGTATATTGTCACCCTGCTTATTTAACTTCTATGCAGAGTACATCATAAGAAATGCTGGGCTGGAAGAAGCACAAGCTGGAGTCAAGATTGCCAGGAGAAATATCAATAACCTCAGATATGCAGATGACACCACCCTTATGGCAGAAAGTGAAGAGGAACTCAAAAGCCTCTTGATGAAGGTGAAAGTGGAGAGTGAAAAAGTTGGCTAAAAGCTCAACATTCAGAAAACAAAGATCATGGCATCCGGTCCCACCACTTCATGGGAAATAGATGGGGAAACAGTGGAAACAGTGTCAGACTGTATTTTTCTGGGCTCCAAAATCACTACAGATGGTGACTGCAGCCATGAAATGAAAAGACGCTTACTCCTTGGAAGGAAAGTTATGATCAACCTAGATAGCATATTCAAAAGCAGAGACATTACTTTGCCAACAAAGGTCCATCTAGTCAAGGCTATGGTTTTTCCTGTGATCATGTATGGATGTGAGAGTTGGACTGTGAAGAAGGCTGAGTGCCGAAGAATTGATGCTTTTGAACTGTGGTGTTGGAGAAGATTCCTGAGAGTCCCTCGGACTGCAAGGAGATCCAACCAGTCCATCCTGAAAGAGATCAGCCCTGGGATTTCTTTGGAAGGAATGATGCTAAAGCTGAAACTCCAGTACTTTGTCTACCTCATGCAAAGAGTTGACTCATTGGAAAAGACTCTGATGCTGGGAGGGATTGCGGGCAGGAGGAGAAGCGGATGACAGAGGATGAGATAGCTGGATGGCATCACTGACTCAATGCACATGAGTTTCAGTGAACTCCGGGAGCTGGTGATGGACAGGGAGGCCTGGCGTGCTGCAATTCATGAGGTCGCAAAGAGTCAGACGTGACTGAGCCACTGATCTGATCTGATATGTAATTTATAAAATATAAACCACTAATTATGGCACACTTTTTCAGTGGTGTGTTGTTATTCAAATTAAAATATTGACAGAAGCAAAAAATAAAGCTATTAAGATAAAACTATATAATACTTGTGTATAAATGCACACAAATACTGAAAAGAACATAAAATATATAAGCAATTCATTTTTGTTTTAATTATATCACATTTATTGATTTTTAATCTGGTTTTATCACTCAAATTCTAAAAATTTTCTGAATAATGTATTGGAAAAACTATCACTGATTACTTTGAACTCTATAATTTTCCATTTTCTTTACATACCCATTAGCTTACCAAGTTTTCAAATTTCAAGTTATTAAAGTGCTAAATCAAATAATATTTGACTGATTTAAGAATAATGTTTGAGGAACATAGGCTTAAGCAAGTCTGGAGAAATAGCTGTTTTACTATAAAAATGGAATTGGCTTGAAGGACATAGTCCATTGTTTACAACAAGAAATAAATTAAAAGAAAATGCCCATTTTACTGTTTTACTTTCCTTTTCAAGAAATATCTGTAAAGTCTTAGATAGATAATATGGCAATTATGAATTATTGCCTCACTGGTAGAAGTTGAGACTGAAGGGTGTGGTCATTAAAAAGAAAAACATAGCTGAAATAAGCATAAGAATAACATGAACTCAAGATGCTTGAATATTGGAAATCATGTTTTTATCAATAGATAAGTACATTATTTAAAGTTCTGATTATCTGTTCTCTTAGAGTCCTGGCATGTACCACCTCTACCTTAATTCATTTGAGAAAACTTAGTCATATACCCCGGAGAAGGCAATGGCACCCCACTCCAGTACTTTTGCCTGGGAAATCCCATGGATGGAGGAGCCTGGTGGGCTACAGTCCATGGGGTTGTGAAGAGTCAGACACAACTGAGCGACTTCACTTTCACTTTTCACTTTCATGCATTGGAGAAGGAAATGGCAACCCACTCCAGTGTTCTTGCCTGGAGAATCCCAGGGACGGGGGAGCCTGGTGGGCTGCCATCTATGGGGTCGCACAGAGTCGGACATGACTGACGTGACTTAGCAGCAGCAGCAGCAGTCATATATCGATACATAGCTGGAAGAGAGTTTAGGAAATATAGTCTAGTCATATGCATAGCCATTATTATATATCAATAGAGGATTTTGATGGACAGTTTAGCTGTTTACTCATCTATGAGGAATACTATCTTCATCCATCCAGTCTGCTATAATAAGAATATCATGTGCTGAATGACTTATAAACAAGATATTTCTAATTGTTCTTGAGATTGGAAAGTGACAAATCAAGGCACCAGCAGATTCAGTCTTGTGAGAACCTCTTTTCTCATTCACAGACATCTGTCTTCTTGCTGTGTGTCCTTACAAGGCAGAATAGAGAAGATAGATCTCAGAGGTCTTTTTATAATAGTGATAGTATAGTTCACTAGAGCTCTGCCCTTGTGACCTAATCGCCTCCTAAAGACCTGCAACTCCTACTACCTTCACATCAGGGCTTAGTTTACATGTTCATTTTGGCTGGATATAAACATTGAGGAAATCAACACAAAATATTCATTGGAAGGACTGATGCTAAAACTGAAGCTCCAATACTTTGGGAACTTGATACAAAGATATGACTCATTGGGAAAGATCCTGATGCTGGGAAAGATAGAAGGAAGGAGGAGAAGGGGACGACAGAAGATGAGATGGTTGGATAGTATCACTGACTCATGAGTTTGAGTAAACTCTGGGAGATAGTGAAGGGCAGAGAAACCTGGCATGCTGCAGTCCTTGGGATCACGAAGAGCAGGACATGAATTAGCAACCGAACAACAACAAAAAAAACATTGAGTCATAACAAATATTAAAACACTTTGGACTGAAAATCAGCGTGACAGTTGAAAGGTCTCAACATCAGCCTGCATACAAAAAATAGAGAAAGAAAAATTAGCCTTTCTGCAGACACAACAAACTCTGGAAAATTCTGAAAGACATGAGAATACCAGATCATCTGACCTGCCTTTTGAGAAATCTGTATGCAGGTCAGAAAGCAACAGTTAGAACTGGACATGGAACAACAGACTGGTTCCAAATCTAGAAAGGAGTATGTCAAGGCTGTATATTGTCACCCTGCTTATTTAACTTATATGCAGAGTACATCATGAGAAATGCTGGGCTGGATGAAGCACAAGTTGGAATCAAGATTGCCGGGAGAAATATCAATAACTTCAGATATGCAGATGACACCACCCTTATGGCAGAAAGCAAAGTAGAACTAAAGAGCCTCTTGATGAAAGTGAAAGAGGAGAGTGAAAAAGTTGGCTTAAAATTCAGCATTCAGAAAACTAAGATCAAGGTATCTGGTCCCACCACTTCATAGCAAATAGATGGGGAAACAGTGGAAACAGTGACAGACTTTATTTATTTATTTTTTTGATTCTAAAATCACTGCAGATGGTGACTGCAGCCATGAAATAAAAAGATGCTTACTCGTTGGAAGAAAAGTTATGACCAACCTACATAGCATATTCAAAAGCAGAGACATTACTTTGCCAACAAAGGTCTGTCTAGTCAAAGCTATGGTTTTTCCAGTAGTCATGTATGGATGTGAGTGTTGGACTATAAATAAAGCTTAGCACCGAAGAATTGATGATTTTGAATTGTGGTGTTGTAGAAGACTTTTGAGAGTCCTTTGAAACTTGAGACTACAAAGTTCGTCCTAAAAGAAATCAGTCCTAAATATTCATTGGAAGGACTGATGTTTAAGCTGAAACTCCAATACTTTGGCCACCTGATGAGAACTGACTGAGACATTACTTTGCCAACAAAGGTCCATCTAGTCAAGGCTATGGTTTTTCCTGTGGTCATGTATGGACGTGAGAGTTGGACTGTGAAAAAGGCTGAGCACCGAAGAATTGATGCTTTTGAACTGTGGTGTTGGAGAAGACTCTTGAGAGTCCCTTGGACTGCAAGGAGATCCAACCACTCCATTCTGAAGGAGATCAGCCCTGGGATTTCTTTGGAAGGAATGATGCTAAAGCTGAAACTCCAGTACTTTGGCTACCTTATGCGAAGAGTTGACTCATTGGAAAAGACTCTGATGCTGGGAGGGATTGGGGGCAGGAGGAGAAGGGGATGACAGAGGATGAGATGGCTGGATGGCATCACTGACTCGATGGACGTGAGTCTGGGTGAACTCTGGGAGTGGGTGATGGACCGGGAGGCCTGGTGTGTTGTGATTCATGGATTCGCAAAGAGTTGGACACGACTGAGCGACTGAACTGAACTGAACTGATGCTGGGGAATATTGAAGATGGTAGGAGAAGGGGACGACAGAGAATGAGATGGCTGGATGGCATCACCAACACAATGGGCATAAGTATGAGTAAACTCTAGGAGTTAGCGATGGACAGGGAAGCCTGGCGTGCTACAGTCCATGGGGTCACAAAGAGTCAGACATGATTGAGTGAACTGAACTGAACTGATAGGAGAGAGCATTGTGGAGTGGAAGTTACAAAGTATCCTCCCTAGTAGTTATCATTAATATCGGATGAGTATTGGAAAAACCTTCTGCAAAAGTATTAATCTGACCTCCAAAGAGAAAGACCAGACTGCGGGCAACCAGAAGTTATTTTTAGCAGTTGCTGCTGCTGCTGCTAAGTCTCTTCAGTTGTGTCCGACTCTGTGCGACCCCATAGACGGCAGCCCACCAGGCTCCCGTGCCCCCCGGGCAGTTAGGTAAATTCAAATGATTTATGTTAACAGAGAACAAGTGATTTGTTTGTGTATAATTTTAAAATCCTTTAATATACCTTCTAAGAAATTGGTGCGTATAATTGCAAAATTAAATGCAGAAGATAAGAAAAAGACATGCAAAAGTTTTGCCAACTTGCATTAAGAAAATTTTTGAAGCAAACTTTGTAACAATAATTATATTAACTACTCTCCATAATCACTATGAGTTATTAGTGCCAAGCAGTTATGGCTGTTGATTACATGCAACGTAACATTAAGTTTCTGAAAAGTTAAACTAGTATGTTCAATGTATATATTAGGTTGAAGCATGAGAAATTGCTAACATTCAGCTGTCTTTAATGAACCAAAATAGCAATTTCACATGGTTCAACCTAATACAACTTAATTAACACATTTTAAAACTACATGCAATTTTTAAAAAGCAAACAGATTTATTCTTTATTAAATGAATGTATAATAAGTGATTAATATCTCATTAATACCATCTGATAAATTTATATTTATATGATTTTTCTTGATTCTAGCCTTACTGCTGCAGGGCTATTTAATATCTAGATATGTTAATACATACCAATACATGTATATGTAGTGCTTTCCTAGCTATGTAGCACTTTCCTAGCTACATAGCGCTTTTACTATCACATTTGCTCCATAGAACATTATTGGGAAGCATTCCCTATTTTATAGATAAAGAGACTGAACTCCATTATTTAAAAGTAAGATTCTAGAATCATATTTTCTAAGACATCTTTCTTTAGAGTTGTGTAATGTAAATGCTCATCACCCATGTTTCCATTGTACCCATGTATATTTCAATTATAGCACTTACTATGGGGCACCTTGCTATTTAAATTAAAAGATGCTTGCTCCTTGGAAGAAAAGCTATGACAAACCTGGACAGCATATTCAAAGGCAGATACATTACTTTGCCAACAAAGGTCCGTATAGTCAAAGCTATGGTTTTTCCAGTAGTCATGTATGGATGTCAGAGTTGGACCATAAAGAAGGAGGAGTACTGAAGAACTGATGTTTTTAAACTATGGTGTTGGAAAAAACCCTTGAGAGGCCCTTGGACTGCAAGGAGATCAAACCAGTTCATCCTGAAGGAAGTCAGTCCTGAATATTCATTGAAAGGACTGATGCTGAAGCTGAAACTCCAATACTTTGGCCAACTGATGCAAAGAACTTGACTCATTGGAAAACACCCTGATGCTGGGAAGGATTGAAGGCAGGAGGAGACGGGGGACAACAGAGGATGAGATAGTTGGATGGCATCAATGACTCAACGGACATGAGTTTGGGCAAGCTCCAGGAGTTGGTAAAGGACAGAGAAGCCTGGCATGCTGCAGTCCATGGGGTCACAGAGTCGAACACAAATGAACACCTGAGAAACAACAAATGGCCACCTTAAATGCTTGCCCAATTGAGTAAGGAACTTCCTAAGCACCTCTTCCTAAAATGACTGTCTCCAGCACTGAGCACAATGCCTAACACATAGAAGATACTCAATACAGGTTTGCAAAGGAAGATTTTTTTTTTTTTTTTTTTTTTGCTAATAACAAGGCAATCCCATCTCCCTCATTACACAAAGCATTGAGAGAAGTTCACTACCTTACTGAAGACAGGATGATTTAGATGTGGATTTCATCACAGAAATGTGGCAACTTCAAGTGGCACAGGAGAGATTACTCTTTTTTTTTTTTTTTTAACTTTTCATTTTGTATTTGTGTATAGTTAACTAATGGGCTTCCCAGGTGACTGAGTGGGTAAAGAATCCACCTGCAATGCAGGAGATGTGGGTTCAATCAGTGAGTCGGGAAGATCCCCTGGAAGAGGGTATGGCAACCCACTCCAGTATTCTTGCCTGGAGAATCCCATGAACAGAGGAGCCTGCTGGGCTATAGTCCATAGGGTCTCAAAGAGTCAAACATGACTGAAGTGACTGAGCTTGCACATATAGCCAAATAACAATGTTGTGATAGTTTCAGGTGGGCTTAAGTATGTTGTGGCTACATGACCTCTGAGAAACTTCCCTTCACAGTCTACTGATTTCTCTCCCCCTCTTCTCTTCTCTTGTTTAAACCACTTTCTCCATTTCAAATGAAAAGCCAAATTCCTCTCTTTTCCTTATATATTCTCTCTCTCTTTAATTTTGTCCCTTCACATATCCATACTCTTAAGGATGAATTCTACTCAAGGAACTTCTGGTAGAATTTTTGTAACCAGAGCTGCCTCATCAGCAATTCCATCATAGATAGTTCTGAAATCAGTTTTTGAAATAATGTCAAGTGTCTCATTTATATGATCTCACAAACCACATAAGAAGAAAAGTGAAGAATCCCAACACACTACTATATTCCACCGTGCAAAAGTAGAACCAGATTCTAGGACAAAGAGGTGCAGATTGTCAATGACTAGAGCTAAGGTGATACACAGTATTAGCAAATTGAAAATTGCTCATTTTTGCCCATCCTGAAGGCCAAAAGAAAAAATAAAACAAAAAAAGATGTAGGCAAGGCAACTTGACATCTCTGCTAGATTTAGACCTGTAGCTCTTGAACTTCTCATAATTCTGATTGATTATCCCTCTTTTAAGCTCCTTGAATGGAATTAATAACTGAATTATGATACTTGCTCTAAGACACGCAGCTGTTAAGTGAGAGTCAGTCCTAAAACCCAAGTGTTCTGACTTCAGGGTCAGGGTACTCAGTGATCACTACATCACATACCATAATTATTTGGGAGAATTTAAGGAGAATAAAGAATTCAGTTTATGCATATTAAGCATGGCATATGTAATATTGCATTTCCATCACTTGTTTCATTTCTTCCCACTCACTCTTCACCTTATGTATGGTGTAGTATTTAGCCTTTCTCAAATATTTGAACTCAAAGGTTATGCTTTCTTTGGTCTCCATGGAAACACTGACACTATATTTGAGCATTGATGATTTTCTTTGTTATTCATGTTAGCTCAGCAAAATGTACAGTCTTCGATAAATTGAAAATATGGTCCACTGAAGCAAGTGTTTTAAAATGAGTAGTTTTACTTTCATCTTACCTTAAATAAATAGTTTTGTACAAATACTGATTTTCAAGTTAAGTGTTATGTTCTGAGAATCACATCACCTTAGCCTCACATACTAAAAAAGAAATTTTTTTTTCTATTTCCCTGTTTAGTATTGCAGTCACTTTCAAGGTAAAGCATTTTAATCAGTAAATGCATTCAATATATATAAACTCTTTTCATCTATTTAACTGGCAAACAGATACATTTAACAGGTTTACTTAGCAACCAATTCTTACTGTTTTGAAAGGCTTGGATTTGAGATCTAGTGGCATACACTTGCCATATCTAGTTAACCACTTTCAAGGGCAGTTTGAGGTCAATTTGCATTTTTGTCAAAACCACTGTAGTGCTAAAGACAGCCATGGCTGAACCAAGGATGATTGCTGCGCCACCTTTCCTGAACCTCTAGACTTTGATAAGCACAATCTGTCAGCACATATATAAGCAGAAAAGCTATAACCCTGAGCTTTACTATTTATTTTGCACACTAGGCTGACAAAAATTGAACCATGAAAGCAGTGCAAGATTTTTCAGTGTTGCTTATTCTAAAAAAAATTCCAAAGCCTTTGAATGTGTAATTTAACATTTATGTTTCATACTTTCAAATAACTTACACAATCTCGTTATTAAAGACAAGAGTTTGTGAAACTAAATTAATTCTTATTCTTTCCTGTAGGAAATGAGATGTAATATCCATTCAAGTCAATGGAATCTCTAGGCAAAATGATTAAAAGGCAATTCTCATGTTTTCTAGGACTGAGTAATTTTTTAAAAGTTTAAAAAATCAATCCTGTTCTTATCTCAGGACAGCGCTCTTTGATAAATCAAAACAAACAAATCATAATTTGCCATACTTCTTTGTTTTAAACTCCATGGTCAGCATTTTCTAGATTCTGCAGGTTTCCCTCAGAAAGTCAATTTTTCCAGCATTTCTTTGGGGATGTCAAATAAATTGGGGGGGAAATTATTGCTACAGAAAGCTAAACTGAACTTAAATCCAAAAGTTCAGCTTTCTCTGCATAAGAATCACAACAAGAAAGCAATTTTCTAGTGAGAACAGCTCAGCTCCCATGCCATTTTTGATGTTTTTTAAGTTTGATGTCTCTGAGCAGAGCAAGCTAGTGGGAAAAAAAAAAAAAAATAGACTGGAGGAAGGAAATGAAGGTTTCTTTCTTTAAAAAAAGAAGAAAAAAAAAGCAATATGTGAAATTATACTCTAATTCAATGTTAAAGGTAGGAAACTAACCTGTTATATAGTAGAAATTTAGAAATTTATGTTTCAATTTCCTATAGCTTTGAGCATTACATCAGTCCTGCAGCTGGTTCTACAAAAGCTGTTTGAAAAAAGAATTCAAGTTATGTTTCTCCAATTCCCCAAACACAATTATATTTGGGATACAAATAGAAGAGATCAGTGAGTCCAATGTTGAGACACCTAGATTTCACTGCAGTAGTTTTTATATTAAAATAAGATCTTAAAATGCAATGCATATTTCATGTGGGCTGTTGAGAGAGAACAAACTTACACATTTGGGTTGATACTTGTATACATCCAGATTCCATTGCATTGAGTTTTAAGAATGTACCTCTCTATATGTAAGAAATCAGTGATGTGAATTTGTTTAAAATAACATGTTGCACATGTAAAATGACCATAAATGTAAGAATGTCACTCCCAATGACATAGATGGGCCTAGAGACTGTCCTACTGAGTGAAATAAGTCAGACAGAGAGACAAATATCATATGATAACACTTGTGTGTGGAATCTAAAAAAAAAAATTGTACAAATGAATTTAATTACAAAGCATAAATAGAGTCACAGGTGTAGAAAGCAAATTTACGGTTACTAAGGGAGAAGGGGGGTTGAGAATACATTGGAAGATTGGAATTGACACACATAAACTGTGTGTGTGCGCTAGTTGCTCCGTCATGTCCAACTCTGCAAGTCCATGGTCTGCAGACCACCAGACTCCTCTGTCCATGCAATTCTCCAGGCAAGAATATTGGAGTGGATAGCCATTTCTTTCTCCAGGGGATCTTCCCAACCTAGGGATCAAACCATGGCTTCCTGCATTACAGGCAGATTCTTTGCCATCTGAGTCACCAGGGAAGCCCCATATACATACTACTATACATAATACAGATAGAAAGAACCTACTGTATAGCACAGGGTATTCTACTCAATATTCTGTAATGACTTATATGGAAAAAGAATCTGCAAAGAGTGGATATATGTATATGTATAACTGATTCACTTTGCTGTACAGCAGAAACTAATGCAACATTGAAAATAAACTACTCCAATAAAAATTAATTTTAAAAAACAATGTACCTCTCTCTATATTAGAGAATCAGTGATGAGAATTTATTTAGATAATATATATTGCACATGTAAAATTACCATAAATATGGTCTCATTTTATGTAAATTCCAAGAATATACAAAAATTAATAGTCAAAACAAGAAAATAGCCTTAGATATTAACTCATGTTTTAATTAATTTATTTCACACCATATCTATTTTGGGCAAAGTCAGATAAGTGGATCTGAAGTTCTCAAAATAGATATGCTGGTGGGTATCATTAGAATTTACTGGGTGTCATGGCAATGAATGAAAATCCCAAAGGAGAAAGTGGAAATCCAAATGATTTTCAAGGATTTTACCCCAGAAAACATCCAACTTTTAAAACATTTTCAGATAATGAGAAGACCATGTCAGGTTCTGAAAAGAAAGCAATGAAAAAAGTAGAACATGAAAATCATCATGTCATGGCAATCACAGGGAAAGGCTCCTTAGAGAGAATTATTTATCTGGCAAACCCTGCAGAAAGGTCAAATAAAATAAGGATTAGAAATGATTCATTTAACAAAGTAGAGGATAATTTATGTAGCTTGCCACAGCACTTTCAGTGAAATAGTAGATAAACTAAATTTTATAGCTTTTAGTAGAGAATTGGAGAGAACAAATTTGGAGATAATGAATGAAAAAGCTGTTTAAAGAATCTTGCTATAAATGGAAGTAGACAAATGGACTACCAATTAGAAAGAGGTCTACTTGATTGCTTGAAATTTTTATTTTTTTTATACTGGCAGAAACTTGAACATGCCAAGGAAAATGATATTGAATTATAGGAAAAGAGCTTAAGTTTGATGGCATACTATAAAGGGCAAGATGACATAGATTCACATTTTCTTCTCTTGAAGAAGAAAAGCAAAAGATCTTTCACTGAGATATCAAAGATAGAAGCAAAGCAGAGCACAGATCAAAGAGCAGGAGTGAGGGTAATTTGAGTTAGGATAAGCCATTGATGCCTAGCCTCTACTGCTCAGCATCCCAGACACTTAGGTACCTGCCTTCTCCTTGCTGCTTTTTATTCTCCTCATTTTCAGCATTTCATTTGCACATTGTCATACTTTAACTCCTCTGATTCTGTCACCTTACTATGGTGACATTTGCTCTTTATCACTTAAAAGATCTTTTCACAAGATCATCAAGACATGCACAAAACATTCATGACATACACACTAAAATGTTATGAAATACCCTATGGTCCTAGTTTGGAGCCCATTACTTTGTCATGGTGAATCATGTATGATCCAGAAAACAGATCCTGTTTATGAAAATGTCTACTGAATCATTTCTGTTTTCCTAATTATGATACCAAACTTGTATATTTCAAATCTAAGAATGGAGGACTGATCTGGACCTCCTTTCAATTTCCTGCCAAGGTTGGAAGACTTATCCTTTCCTGTCTCTATCAGTTGAATCAGGTAAAATCAATGAAGGAGATTAATAGGGACGTGGAGTATATACTATATAATAATGTTTTAGCACATTTGTTTTATAGTATGTTTTCATATACTTAATGTATTATAGTACATTTGTGATATTCACCATGTCACACTGTTGAATTAACCTTCTCAAAATATATGGAATCTTTATTTTCACAAGATCAAACCTCACCCTCTTCTCTTTTGAAGTAAAAGCATCTTTGTAAAATGATTCCAGTTTTTCCTTCTTTTCTTTTCCCCTCTGTAATATTCTTTTGCTCTTAATTGCCTCCTTTCTTGCATTATAATATCTCTCTGCCTTACTTTCTCAATTATGTATTCCATCCCATTTTCTTAGGAAGAAGCTTTTCTCTCACCCTTTCCTTTCCATTCAATAAAGAAAATAGTTTTAATTTATTACAAACATAATTAATGTTGAGCCCAGACATAAAGACAAAAATAACACATGGCCCAAAGGTCACTGGAGCATTTACCATAGTATATACTTCTTATATCTTAAACTACAGTATTTTGTAACACAATTGTCCAGATTACCCAGACATACTTTTTTTCTGTTACTATCCCTGTGTGGTACTAAGGAGCTTACCCATTTGCTTTCACAGTACAGCCTTTAACCTCTACTGAACTGCTACATGTTAATAAACAGTGCTAATTTCTAATTCCTCATTAGAGATTATATAGAAAGACTATTGTAATTTCAGAAAGAAATAATGGAAAGATTGTATAGCCTCTATTTCAAGTTATTGCAAGATCAAACCAGTCAACCCTAAAGGAAATCAACCTTGAATATGCATTGGAAGGACTGATGCTGAAGTCTCAATGCTTTGGCCATCTGATGAGAAGAGATGACTCATTGGAAAAGACCCTGATTCTGGGAAAGACTGAGGGCAGGAGGAGAAGGGGTGACAGAGGATGAGATGGTTAAATACTATCACGGACTTAATGGACATGAATTTGAGCAAACTCTGGGAGATAGTGAAGGACAGGGGAGTCTTATAAGCTATGGTCCATGGGGTCGCAAAGCGTTGAACACAACTTAGTGACTGAGCAGCAAGTTATAAACCATGGACTTTGTCAGTAGCATTGAAAGTACTATATTGTAAGTATCATGCATTTACAGTGCTAAGATTGATACATTTATGATCATTTATCATCTTGGAATATGTAAAGCAGGAGAAAAATATTTATCCAAATATGTACATACTTTGTAGAAGTAGCCTTGATAAAGTATCTTATTAAGTCCAAAAGTTAGCACTTGGTACAGTAAACTTGATTTCCTTTATATTGGAAAGATCAAAACTCAAAAAATAGCTGCTTCTATTTGTTACCAAAAATCCCTCCACAATAGCTTGATAAGTAGCTATGAGTTCATTTTACAGAAACTCCATGAGTTCCAATGCAGTTTGTTTAATCTTATTCAGAGCTCTTAGTAGATTGGCATGGTAATGGAATAGGTATATTTAACCATGACAATTTCTTGAAAATCAGAAAAGAAAATATGACACTTATGAAGTATTCTTTTAAAATTTTTATCTTCTTTTAATCCCCTGCCATTTCTACATGAAGATTTAGTTATGTGACTTGAAATGTAGAAGATAAACAATTTAATATTTTGAGAAAAGTCTTATGGGATCTATTTTGTACAACAATTGAAATTCATCTTAATCTAGAAGACAAGGTTGTGGAAAACATAAATTTTTAAAAAATTAATCAAAATAACAGGAAAATCCAGAAATTCAAGTGTCTACTCAGAGTAAAGGAAAATTAATATCTATTAAATGCAAATTTCTTATAACCAAATAGACTTTATGGTTTTGCATCTGTCACAATGCTCTGAGATGATCAGGACAGTGTATTTTATCTCCCATGCAGGCTTGATAATTTAAGTACATTCACCAGCTATAAGTGGAAGATTTTGACAGCTTGACTGCTTCTGACTCAGTGGCTAAATCTCTTTCCACAACATCTGATTTATCAGTCGATCTGATAAAACAAGTATTCTAGTTCAAAAGGAAAGGCCAGGTCTCTACTGAGTCATCTCATCACTGTTCTAAGTTAGCAATTGTTAAATGCTACAGTATTCAAGGTTACTAGACCTGGAGAGAAGGAGACCTCTTCTGCGGGCTAGAAACATTAAGCAGATACAAACATATAAGATTGTCCTCATTACAACTAATAATAAAAATACCTAAGCAAGATAGGAATGTATTTTGGAATAATTTTGACAGAGATAGCCACTTCACTTCTGAAATATGTCTAGAGATAAAGACACGAGGCTTCCCTTGTGGCTCAGCTGGTAAAGAATCTGCCTGCAATGCAGGAGACTGGGTTCGGTCCCAATGGTTTGGGAAGAACCCCTGAAGAAGGGAACAGCTACCCACTCCACTACTCTGGTGTGGAGAATTCCATGGACTGTATAGTCCATGGGCTCACAAAGAGTCAGACATGACTGAGTGACTTTCACTTTCACTTTTCCAAGACACGAGTTTGTTAGTCCTATTATGTAAGGAAAATTCTCATTAGTTAACAAAGCATGCTTCCCTTTTTGCTTTTTATCTTCACCCTTTTTTCACCTTTCTCTGCCACTGTAATGTGATACCACAACTATAATTACTTTCCAGTCCAGAATCTCTATTCTCAATCTTACCTTCACCTTGAGAACCCTGGAAGTTTATCTGGGTCAGCCTTCTTTTAATTATGTATTTTGTTCCAATATTCCCCTTGATCTTTACATCACATCCTTATTTTTTCAGAACTCACCCAGTATGACATATGTCAGGGAAGTCAGTCTTTGAACATCATGGCTGATTATTATGGGCAGACTAGCAGAGTTTACATAAATTTTCAAACTTTGAAATACCAAATTATTTTAACCTTTTTGAGCTTATGCTTCTTCATCTAGAAAATTAGTTGATATATGAATTTATTGAAATAATAGAATGGTAAAGAATTTAATATAATATGTGGATACATTCATTCATTCATTCATTCTGCAAATATTTGCTGAAACCAGTTTCATGCCAGAAATTTTCTTCTTTTGGGCATACACTGTGAACCAAATGGATTCTCTGTTGTCATGACCCTAGATTTAAAAAAAAAAATTAGAAGTTGTCAGATGGTGATAAGTATAAGTCAAGAAATAAGTAGAATAAGGGTGGTGGTGGTTTAGCCACTAAGTCATGTCCAACTCTTGCAATTCCATGGACTATAGCCTGCCAGGCTCCTCTGTCCATGGGATTTCGCAAGCAGGCATATTGGAGTGGGTTGACATTTCCTTCTCCAAGAATAAAGGGTATCTTCAGTGAACAAAATTAATATGAGAAGGCTTCTAGGATAGAATGACATTTCTTCATAGACCAAAAAAAGTGAGTGAACAAGCTGTGTATATCTTTAGAGAGAACAACTTTGCAGGGAGATGAAACAAGAGTAAGGTAATATGCAGATAAATAGTTGAATTTGGAGAATGGTCAGGAATGCAGCTTTGGTAGAGCGTGTATACTAAGTCACTTCAGTCTTGTCCTGTTCTTTTTGATCCTATGGACTGTAGCCCAGCAGGCTTCTCTGTCCAGGGTATTCTCCAGGTGAGAATACTGGAGTGAGTTGCCATGCCCTCCTCCATTGGATCTTCCCAACCCAGGGATTGAACCCACTTCTTTTATGTCTCCTGCATTGGCAGACAGGTTCTTTACCACTAGCACCACCTGGGAAGCCCTTAGTAGAGCAAGAACATGCTAATTAAATGACAGGAAATAAGATCAGAGAAATGATGTGTAGATCTTCAGCAGTTTTTTAAGTTCAGGAAGTTTTATTCAAGTAAGTTTAAAGAAATGGTGGTTAATCTTATTCAAGGTGTAAATAATCAAACTTAAAATAGTTAGAAATATCTTCTTTAAGGGATGTCATAAAGTCAACATAATGGTAAGAAGTAGGAGAAATTAAATTTCTCTTTTAGATTAAAACTATAAAGCCAGAGAACAAGATGGTGAAGGATTAGGTGGACATGGAGTACATCTCTCTCCATGGACACATCAGGAATACACCTTCAGACACAGAAGTGCATGCAAAACACCAGCTGAGAGTGGACAGGAGTATCTGACCAGAAGAAAAGAATATATAGACCCACACAAAACTCTAGATTAAGCCCTGAGCCTTTGGAGTGGGAGCACTGACTCCAAGACCCTAGACTACCAGGGAACTAACCCTAGGGGGTATCAAATAATGAGAACTCAAACAAAGGAATACAAGACCTGGCATCACCCAATCACCAGTAGCACCACTGTGCTACCTCATTTAAATAACAAACAAAACAAAAATACAAACCAAATCATCAGCAGACAGGATTACCACCTCATTCAGCCTTGGCCATCAGAGGGAAAACAAATACAAACAAACTCAGAACAAATCTCACCCTATACAATGCTTACACAAACCACTGGGCCAAACTTAGGAGTGCAGACACCAAAAGGAAGAAAGAATTCAACCTTGAAGCCTGGGAAAAGGACCTCAAATGCAATAACTTAAAAAAAAAAAAAAAAATACGGCAGAGAAATGCTACACAAATGAAGGAACAAACTAGAAACATAGAAGTCCAAATAAATGAAGAGGAAATAGGAAAACTACCTGGAAAAGAATTCAGAATAATGATAGTAAAGATGATCAAAAACCTTGAAAACAAAATGGAGAAAATGCAAGAATCAATTAACAAAGACATAGAAGAATTGAAGAATAGACATGCAGAGACAAACAATACAATTACTGAAATTAAAAATATTCTAGAAGGAATCAATATCAGAATGTCTGAAACAGAAGAATGAATCAGTGAGCTGGAAGATAAAATTGCAGAAATAACTTCTGAATGTCAGAATAAAGTAAAAAGAATGAAAAGAACTGAGGATAGTCTCAGAGACCTCTGGGACAACAGCAAATACACCAACATTCGAATTATAGTGGTCCCAGAAGAGGAAGACAAAAAGAAAGGGGATGAGAAAACTTTTGAAGAGATTATGGTTGAAAATTTCTCCAACATGGAGACAGAAATAGTCATTCAAGTCCAAGAGGCACAAAGAGTCCCATAAAGGATAAACCCAAGGAGAAACATGCCAAGATACATACTAATCAAACTAGCAAAGACTAAACAAAAAGAAAGACTATCTAAAGCAGCAAGGGAGAAGCAACAAGTAACATACAAGGGAAACATCATATGCTTAACAGCTGATCTTTCAGTAGAAACTGCAGGCCAAAAGAGAATGGCAGGATATATTTAAAGTACTGAAAGGGAAAAATCTACAACCAAAAATAATGTACCCAGCAAGGATCTCATTCAAAATTTATGGAGAAATAAAAAGCTTTTCAAACAAGCAAAAGTTAACAGAATTCAGTACCACAAAACCAGCTTTACAACAAATGTTAAAGGGACTTATATAGTCAAGAAATACAAGAGAAGAAAAAAGACCTATAAAAATCAATCCCAAACAATTAAGAAATTGGCAATCAGTTCAGTTCAGTTCAGTGGCTTAGTCGTGTCCAACTCTTTGCGACCCCATGAATCCCAGCACTCCAGGCCTCCCTGTCCATCACCAACTCCCAGAGTTCACTCGGACTCACGTCCATCGAGTCAGTGATGCCATCCAGCCATCTCATCCTCTGTCGTCCCCTTCTCCTCCTGCCCCCAATCCCTACCAGCATCAGAGTCTTTTCCAATGAGTCAGTTCTTCTCATGAGGTGGCCAAAGTACTGGAGTTTCAGCTTTAGCATCATTCCCTCCAAAGAAATCCCAGGACTGATCTCCTTCAGAATGGACTGGTTGGATCTCCTTGCAGTCCAAGCGACTCTCAAGAGTCTTCTCCAACACCACACTTCAAAAGCATCAATTCTTCAGCACTCAGCCTTCTTCACAGTCCAACTCTCACATCCATACATGACCACAGGAAAAACCACAGCCTTGACTAGACGGACCTTTGTTGGCAAAGTAATGTCTCTGCTTTTGAATATGCTATCTAGGTTGGTCATAACTTTCCTTCCAAGGAGTAAGTGTCTTTTAATTTCGTGGCTGCAGTCACCATCTGCAGTGATTTTGGAGCCCCCCAAAATAAAGTCTGACACTGTTTCCACTGTTTCCCCATATATTTCCCATGAAGTGATGGGACCAGATGCCATGATCTTCGTTTTCTGAATGTTGAGCTTTAAGCCAACTTTTTCACTCTCTACTTTCACTTTCATCAAGAGGCTTTTGAGTTCCTCTTCACTTTCTGCCATAAGGGTAGTGTCATCTACATATTTGAGGTTATTGATATTTCTCCTGGAAATCTTGATTCCAGCTTGTGTTTCTTTCAGCCCAGCGTTTCTCATGATGTACTCTGCATATAAGTTAAATAAGCAGGGTGATAATATACAGCATTGGCGTACTCCTTTTCCAATTTGGAACCAGTCTGTTGTTCCATGTCCAGTTCTAATTCTTGCTTCCTGACCTACATACAGATTCCTCAAGAGGCAGGTCAGGTGGTCTAGTATTCCCATCTCTTTCAGAATTTTCCACACTTTATTGTGATCCACACAGTCAAAGGCTTTGGCATAGTCAATAAAGCAGAAATAGATGTTTTTCTGGAACTCTCTTGCTTTTTCCATGATCCAGTGGATGTTGGCAATTTGGTCTCTGGTTCTTCTGCCTTTTCTAAAACCAGCTTGAGCATCAGGAAGTTCACGGTTCACGTATTTTTGAAGCCTGGCTTGGAGAATTTTGAGCATTACTTTCCTAGCATGTGAGATGAGTGCAATTGTGCAGTAGTTTGAGCATTCTTTGGCATTGCCTTTCTTTGGGATTGGAATAAAAACTGACTGTTTCCAGTCCTGTGGCCACTGCTGAGTTTTCCAAATTTGCTGGCATATTGAGTGCAGCACTTTCACAGCATCATTTTTCAGGATTTGAAATAGCTCAACTGGAATTCCATCACCTCCACTAGCTTTGTTCATAGTGATGCTTTCTAAGGCCTACTTGACTTCACATTCCAGGATGTCTGGCTCTAGGTCAGTGATCACCCCATTGTGATTATCTGGGTTGTGAAGATCTTTTTTGTACAGTTCTTCTGTGTATTCTTGCCACCTCTTCTTAATATCTTCTGCTTTTGTTAGGTCCATACCATTTCTGTCCTTTATCGAGCCCATCTTTGCATGAAATGTTCCCTTGGTATCTCTAATTTTCTTGAAGAGATCTCTAGTCTTTCCCATTCTGTTGTTTTCCTCTATTTCTTTGCAATGATCGCTGAGGAAGGCTTTCTTATCTCTTCTTGCTATTCTTTGGAACTCTGCATTCAGATGCTTATATCTTTCCTTTTCTCCTTTGCTTTTCACTTCTCTTCTTTTCACAGCTATTTGTAAGGCCTCCCCAGACAGCCATTTTGCTTTTTTTCATTTATTTTTCATGGGGATGGTCTTTATCCCTGTCTCCTGTACAATGTCATGAACCTCATTACATAGATTGGCAATAGGAACATATATATCAATAATTACTTTAACTGTAAATGGATTAAATGCTGCAACCAAAAGATGCAGACTGGCTGAATGGATACAAAATAAGACTGACGTATATTCTGTCTACAAGAAACCCACTTCAGACCTAAAGACACATATAGACTGAAAGTGAGATGATGAAAAAATATATTCCATGAAAATAGGAAGCAAGAGAAAGCTGGAGTAGCAATCCTCGTATCAGACAAAATAGACCTTAAAATAAAGATTACAAGAGATAAGGAAGGACACTACGTAATGATCAAGGGATCAGTCCAAGAGAAAGACATAACAATTGTAAATATCTATGCACCCAACATAGGAGCACCTCAATGCATAAGAAAAACACTAACAGACATAAAAGGAGAAATTGACAGAAACACAATAATAGTAGGAGTTTTTAACACCACACTCTCACCAATGGACAGATCATCAAAACATAAAATTAATAAGGAAACACAAGTCTTAAATGATACATTAGATGATATGGATATCATTGATATCTTCAGAACATTCCATCCAAATGCAGAAGAATACAACTTCTTCTCAAATGCACATGGAACATTCTCCAGGATAGACCACATCTTGGCTCACAAATCAAACCTCAGTAAATTCAAGAAAATTGAAATCATATCAAGCATCTTCTCCAACCACAATGCTATGATACTAGATATCAATTACAAGAAAAAACTGTAAGAAACACAAACACATGGAGATTAAACAACCCTTTTATAAATAACCAACAGATTATTGAAGAAATTAAAGGAAAATAAAAAAATTTCCAGAAACAAATGACAATGAAAACACGACAGTGCAAAACCTATGGGATGTAGCATAAGCAGTCCTAAGAGGTAAGTTTATAGCAGTACAATCTTACCTCAAGAAACAAGACAAACATCGAGTAGACAATCTAACTTTACACCTAAAACAACTGGAAAAGAAACCAAAAAATAAACCAAAATTAGTAGAAGGAAAGAAATCATAAAGATCCTAGCAGAAATAAATGAAAAAGAAATGAAAGAAACAATAGTAAAGATTAATAAAACTAAAAGCTGGTTCTTTGAAAGGATAAACATAATTGACAAACCTTTAGCCAGACTCGTCAAAAAGAGGAGAATCAAGTCAACAAAATTAGAAATGAAAACTGAGAGGTTACAAAAGATTAGAAATACAAAGGATTCTAAGAGACTATTATGAACAACTATATGACAATAAAATGGATAACCTAGAAGAAATGGACAGATTCTTAGAAAAGTTCAATCTTCCAAGTCTGAGCCAGGAAGAAATAGAAATTATGAACAACCCAATAACAAGCACTGAAATTGACGTTGTGACCAAAAGTCTCCCCCCAAAAAAACAAAAGCCCAGGACCAGATGGCATCATAGAATTCTACCAAACTTTTAGAGAAGAGCTAATACCTATCCTTCTCAAACTCTTTGAAAAAATTGCAGAGGAAGGAACACTTCCAAACTCATTCTACAAGGTTACCATCACCCTGATACCAAAACCAGACAAAGATAACACAAAAAAAGAAAACCTACAGGCCAATATCAATGATGAACATAGATACAAAAATCCTCCACAAAATTTTTCCAAACAGAATTCAGCAACAGATCAAAAAGCTCATACACTATGATCAAGTTGGATTTCTTCCAGGAATGCAAGGATTCTTCAATATATGCAAATCAATCAATGAGATACACCATATTAACAAATTGAAAGATAAAAACCATATTATAATCTCAGTAGATGCAGAAAAAGCCTTTGACAAAATTCAATACCCATTTATGATTAAAACTCTTCAAAAAATAGTCATAGAAGGAATCTACCTTAACATAGTAAAGCCCATTTATGATAAGCCTACAGCAAACATTATTCTTAATGGTGAAAAACTAAAAGCATGCCCCCTAAGATCAGGAACAAGACAAAGGTGTCCACTTTCACCACTATTATTCAACATAGTTCTGGAAGTCCTAGCTACAGCAATCAAAGAAGAAAAAGAAATAAAAGGAATCTATTTCAGAAAAGAAGAAGTAAAGCTCTCACTGTTTGCAGATGACATGATACTGTACGTAGAAAACCCTAAAGATAGTATCAGAAAATTACTGGAGCTAATTATTGAATTTACCAAAATTGCAGGATACAAAATCAAAACACAGAAATCACTTGCATTTCTATATACTAACAATGAAAAATCAGAAAGAGAAATTAAGGAATCAAACCCATTCACCATTGCCACAAAAAGAATTAAATATCTAGGAATAAACTTACCTAAGGAGACAAAAGAACTGTACACAGAAAATTATAAGACATTGATGAAAGAAATCAAAGACGACATAAATAGAGAGAGAGATAGTCCATGTTCCTGGGTAGGAAGAATCATTAATGTGAAAATGGCTATAATACTAAATGCAATATACAGATTCACTGTAATCCCTATCAAATTACCAATGGCATTTTTCACAGAACTAGAACAAAAACTTTCATAATTCATATGGAAACACAAAAGACCCTGAATAGCCAAAGCAGTCTTGAGAAAGAAGAATGGAGCTGGAGGAATCAACCTTCCTGACTTCAGATTATACTACAAAGCTGCAGTCATCAAAACAGTATGGTACTGGCACAACAACAGAAATGTAGATGAATGGAGCAAGATAGAAAGCCCAGAAACAAACCCATGCACCTATGGGTACCTTATTTTTGACAAAAGTGACAAGAATATACAATGGGACAAAGCCAGTCTCTTCAATAAATGGTGCTGGGAAAACTGGACAGCTACATGCACAAGAATGAAGTTAGAATACTTCCTAACACCATTCACAAAAATAAACTCAAAATTGATTAAAGACCTAAATGTAAGACCAGAAACTATAAAACTTTTAGAGGAAAACTTAGGCAGAACACTCAATGCCATAAATCAAAGCAAGATCTTCTATGACCCACCTACTAGAGTAATGGACATAAAAACAAAACTAAACAAGTGGGACCTGATTAAACTTAAAAGCTTTTGCTCAGCAAAGGAAACTGTCAGCAAGGTTAAAAGACAATTCTCAGAATGGGAAAAAATAATAGCAAATTAAACAACTGATAAAGGATTATTTTCCAAAATATACAAGCAGCTCATACAGCTCAATGCCAGAAAAACAAACAACTCAATCAAAAAGTAAGAACAAGATCTAGACAACATTTCTCCAAAGGAGACATAAAGATGGCTAACTAAGACACAAAAAGATGCTCAACATCACTCATTATTAGAGAAATGCAAATCAAAACCACAGTGAGATATCACCTCACACGGTTCAGAATGGCCATCAAAGAAGTCTCAGTTCAGTTCAGTCACTCAGTCGTGTCCGACTCTTTGCAACCCCATGAATCGCAGCATGCCAGGCCTCCCTGTCCATCACCAACTCCCAGAGTTCACTCAAACTCATATCCATCGAGTCGGCGATGCCATCCAGCCATCTCATCCTCCGTCGTCCCCTTCTCCTCCTGACCCCAATCCCTCCCAGCATCAGGGTCTTTTCCAATGAATCAACTCTTCGCATGAGAGGGTGTGTAGAAAAGGGAATACTCTTGCAGTGTTGATGGGAATGGCAGTGTTAATGGCCACTATGGAAGATGATATGGAGATTCCTTAAAAAAAAAAAAAAAAAAAAACTCCAGGAATAAAACCACCATGTGACCCAGCAATCCCACTCATAGGCATATACCCTGAGGAAACCAAAATTGAAAAAGATACATGTATCCCATTGTTCATTGCAGCACTATTTACAATAGCTAGAACATGGAAGCAACCTAAATGTCTATCAACAGATGAATGGATAAAGAAGTTGTGGTACATATACACAATAGAATATTACTCATCCATAAAAAGAAATGCATTTGAGTCAGTTCTGACGAGGTGGATGAACCTAGAAACTATTATACAGAGTGAAGTGAGTCAGAAAGAGAAAGATATATATCGTAATCTAACGCACATATATGGAATCTTGAAAAATGGTTCTGAAGAATTTATTTACACAGCAGCAATGGAGAAACAGACATAGAGAATGGACTTATGGACATGGGGAGAGGGGAGGATGTATGGAAAGAGTAACATGGAAACTTATACTACCATATATAAAAGAGATGGCCAACAGGAATTTGCTGTATGGCTCAGGAAATTCAAATAGCGGCTCTGAATCAGTCTAGAGGGTTGGGATGGGGAGGAAGATGGGAGGGAGTTTCAAAAGGGAGGGATATATGTATCCCTATGGCTGATTCATGTTGAGGTTTGACAGAAAACAGCAAAATTCCGTAAAGCAATTGTCCTTCAATTAAAAAAAAAAAAGAAAAAGCTATAAAGCCAAAAGAAGGCATAGAGTAGAGAAATTCAAGACTATGTTAAAGAAATAGTGGTTCTCAAGTCAGTATTTACGGTAAAAAGACTGCATATGCTAATAAATTAAATGAAAAAATGTGTAAACTAAAAGGGTGATAGGTCAGTGAGAAAGCATAAAAAAGGCTGAAAATAGAGGGGAAAAAAAGAAGAGTCAACCTAAAGGAGAGAAGAAACTTTCACTATTGAAAGTGTGAATGCTGAGCTATCAACAAGCTCAAGTCTCTTGGGAAAAATCAGTATGTGATGTTTCTCTCTAGGTGCATCTACTAACTTTTCAGGTGGTGAATGCAGCAAGCTGTCTGTGATATATTAATGGTATTAATGCATGACAAATATGTGCTTAATCATGATGTATTGATGGCAGTAAACATTCTATTAACCTTCTCTGTTCTTATGTCATGATCACCAACTAGCCTTCTGATTATAATCTGACATTTCATGTAGATTTGCCTATAAATATAGAATGGGAATTCAAGCATTTTGCAGTTATATTTAATAAATTGGCCAAATAAATATATCATAGAACTGTAGTATTTCTTATTTTCTGTCAATAATTTGTTTTACATTTTGCTTGATAAAATTTTTGTTAATTATTTATCCATCAAGGACATCCTATTATATATATATATATATATAAACCTGGTTTTAACATTTTTTACTTTTAGTATATAAACCTGGTTTTAACATTTATTTTTCATTTTTAGTACTTTATAATCCCTGACTTTGGTGGTTATTTAAAAGTGTACTATAATCCTTATAGTTTTCCTCTCTGAATTTAATTATTTTTCCTAAATATCTTAAAAGTATTCTTTATATCTGGTTTACTACAGTTTATTTTTTAAATTTGTGTTGGAGTATCACTGATTTGCAGTGTTGTGTTAGTTTCAACTGTACAGCATATATTGTACATATGCATGTATCCCACTTTTTTTTTTAAAGATTCTTTTCCCATATAGGCCATTACAGACTACTGAGTAGAGCTCCCTGTGCTATACAGTAGGGCTTTAGTAGTTATCCATTCTATATATGGTAGTGTGCATATGTCAATCCCAATCTCCCATTTTATCCCCCCCCACCTCTCTTTACCTCTCTGATAACTATAAGTTTCTTTTCTACATCTGTAACTCTATTTCTGTTTTGTAAGTAGGTTCATTTGTACCCTTTTTTCAGATTTCACATATAAGTGATATCATATCATATTTGTCTTCCTCTGTCTGACTTACTTTATTCAGTATGACTGTCTCTAGGTCCATCCATATTGCTGCAAATGGCATTATTTCATTCTTTTTTTTTAATAGTTGAGTAATATTCCATTGCAAGGACTTCCTAGGTGGCTCAGTGGTAAAAAATCTGCCTGTGTTGGGAAGACTCCCTGTAGAAGGAAATGGCAATCCACTCCAGTATTCTTGCTTCAGAAATTTGATGGAGAGGGGAGCCTAGTGGGCTATAGTCCCTGGGATCACAAAAGAGTCAGACACACTTAGAGACTAAACAATAAATATTACATTGCATATATGTCTTCCAAGTATTCTTTCTATCTTTGATTTACAACAGTTTAAATGCAATAGATCCAACCAGTCCATTCTGAAGGAGATCAGCCCTGGGATTTCTTTGGAAGGAATGATGCTGAAGCTGAAACTCCAGTACTTTGGCCACCTCATGCAAAGAGTTGACTCATTGGGAAAGACTCTGATGCTGGGAGGGATTGGGGGCAAGAGGAGAAGGGGACGACAGAGGATGAGATGGCTGGATGGCATCACTGACTCGATGGACGTGAGTCTGAGTGAACTCTGGGAGTTGGTGATGGACAGGGAGGCCTGGCGTGCTGCGATTCATGGGGTTGCAAAGAGTCGGACATGACTGAGCGACTGATCTGATCTGATCTGATCTGAAATGCAATATGTATTCTGCTGCAGCTAAGCTGCCACTAAGTCGTGTCTGACTCTGTGTGACCCCATAGATGGCAGCTCACCAGGCTAGGCCGTCTCTGGGATTCTGCAGGCAAGCACACTGGAGTGGGTTGCAATTTCCTTATCCAGTACATGAAAGTGAAAAGTTAAAGTGAAGTCGCTCAGTCATGTCCAACTCTTCACAACCCCATGGACTGCAGCCTACCAGGCTCCTCTGTCCATGGGATTTTCCAGGCAAGAGTACTGGAGTGAGTTGCCATTGCCTTGTCTGCAATATGTATGTGTATGTGACATTAATTTCAGGGGGAAAATTATCCATTAAACTTCAAATTCTTTTGCGTTATTCTCTCCCTTATCCTTCCAGATTTTAATTACATATATATGATGCTGACTGATACTGTTCCAGAACATCTGGATAATTGACAATTTTTTGTTTTTATATTTTGTCTTCTTTGTACTTCAATTTAGATAAATTTAATTTACCTATGCTCAGGTTTACTGGTTCTTTTTTCAGCTGTGTAGAGTCTACTGGTAAACTGTCCAACACATTCTTCACCTCATTTAACATAGTTTTAATTTCTAATATTTTAATTTGTTCATTTGTTATACAATATATCACATGTCTTTGTCAATAATTCTCACCTCCTTATATATATTGTCTATTTTTACTACTATAGACATTAACATCTTTTCTTTCTTTCTTAAAGTCACTCAGTCTTGTCTGACTCTTTGCAACCCCATGGACTTAGTCCCTGGAATTCTCCAGGCCAGAATACTGGAGTGGGTAGTCTTTCCCTTATCCTGGGGACCTTCCCAACCCAGGGATCGAACCCAGTTCTCCCATATTGCAGAGGGATCCTTTACCAGCTGAGCCGCATACTACCATTATTGTTTTCAATTCAGTTCAGTTCAGTTCAGTCGCTCAGTTATCCCCGACTCTTTGCAACCCCATGAATCGCAGCACTCCAGGCCTCCCTGTCCATCACCAACTCCCAGAGTTCACTCAGACTCAGGTCCATCAAGTCAGTGATGCCATCCACCCATCTCATACTCTGTAGTCCCCTTCTCCTCCTGCCCCCAATCCCTCCCAGCATCAGAATCTTTTCTAGTGAGTCAACTCTTTGCATGAGGTGGCCAAAGTACTGGAGTTTCAGCTTTAGCATCATTCCTTCCAAAGAACACCCAGGACTGATCTCCTTTACTATGGACTGGTTGGATCTCCTTGCAGTCCAAGGGACTCTCAAGAGTCTTCTCCAACACCACAGTTCAAAAGCGTCAATTCTTTGGTGCTCAGCTTTCTTTACAGTCCAACTCTCACATCCATACATGACCACTGGGAAAACCATAGCCTTGACTAGATGGACCTTTGTTGGCAAAGTAATGTCTCTGCTTTTCAATATGCTGTCTAGGTTGGTCATAATTTTCCTTCCAAGGAGTAAGCGTCTTTTAATTTCATGGCTGCAATCACCATCTACAGTGACTTTGGAGCCCAAAAAAATAAAGTCTGACACTGTTTCCACTGTTTCCCCATCTATTTGCCATGAAGTGATGGGACCAGATGCCATGATCTTTGTTTTCTGAGTGTTGAGCTTTAAGCCAATTTTTTCACTCTCCTCTTTCACTTTCATCAAGAGGCTCTTTAGCTCCTCTTCACTTTCTGCCATAAGGGTGGTGTCATCTGCATATCTGAGGTGATTGATATTTCTCCCAGCAATCCTGATTCCAGCTTGTGCTTCTTCCAGCCCAGTGTTTCTCATGATGTACTCTGCATATAAATTAAATAAGCAGGATGACAATGTACAGCCTTGACATACTTCTTTTCCTATTTGGATCCAGTCTGTTGTTCCATGTCCAGTTCTAACTGTTGCTTCCTGACCTGCATATAGATTTCTCAAGAGGCAGGTCAGGTGATCTGGTATTCCCATCTCTTACAGCATTTTCCACAGTTTATTGTGGTCTATGCCGTCAAAGGCTTTGGCATAGTCAATAGTGCAGAAATAGATATTTTTCTGGAATTCTCTTGCTTTTTCAATGATCCAGCAGATGTTGGCAATTTGATTTCCGGTTCCTCTGCCTTTTCTAGAACCAGCTTGGACATCTGGCAGTTCATGGTTCATGTACTGCCGAAGCCTGGCTTGGAGAATTTTGAGCATTACTTTACTAATTTCTTAAATTTCAACATTTCAGTTATTTCAGAGCTTGGTCTGTTGTTTGAATTCTTCCTTGACAGTATGTTGGATTTTTTTTTATTTGTTTTCTTCTTGGTTTCTTGTGTTTTATAAGTTTTGGCTGGAGGTTGGGCATCTACTTTGATAGTTGTATCAGCTAGAGTTCAATAAGAGAAGCAAAACTAGTAGGAAGATATATATTAGGAGATTTATTGCAAGGAATTGGCTTATGTGATTGTGCGAACTGTCTAAAAATATCCCAAAATCCATAAGTCAGGCCATAGGGAAGGATAGATTAAAGTTCATGAGCATGAGCTAAAAGCTGCTGTCCATAGATTGAATGAATTCTTCTCTTAAAGAATCCTCAATTGCACTTTTCAGGACTTTCAACAGATTGAGTCAGGCCCACTTAGGTTACCTAATATAACCACCCTAACTTAATGTCAACTGATTATGTACTTTAACCAAATATGCAAAATACCTTCAGAGTAGATTAGTACTTTATTAAATAGTTGGAGACTTTAGCCTAACCATATGAACACATCAAAAAGTTCATTACAACCTTTATGACATAGCCTCTTTTTTAAGGGCACTAATGCCATTCATGAGCACTCCACCCTCACAATTAAATCACCTCCTAATGGCATCACAGTGAGGATTATTTTTCAACATGTGAATTTGGTGAAGCTTCCCTGTCCATCACCAGCTCCCGGACATTGCTCAAACTCATGTCCATCGTGTCCGTGATGCCACCCAACCATTTCATTCTCTGTCATCCCCTTCTCCTCGTGCCTTCAATCTTTCCCAGAAACAGTGTATTTTCCAGTGAGTCAGTTCTTCACATCAGGTGGCCAGAGTATTGGAATTTCAGCTTCAACATCAGTCTTTCCATGAATATTCAGGACTGATTTCCTTTAGTGTTGACTGGTTGGATCTCCTTGTAGTCCAAGGGACTCTCAAGAGTCTTCTCCAACACCACAGTTCAAACGCATCAATTCTTCAGCAATCACCTTTCTTTATAGTCCAACTCTCACATTCATACATGACTGCTGGAAAACCACAGCTTTGACTAGACAGACTTTAGTTGGTAAAGTAATGTCTCTACTTTTTAATATGTTTTCTAGGTTGGTCGTAGCTTTTCTTCCAGGGAGCAAGTGTCTTTTAATTTCATGGCTGCAATCAACATCTGCAGTGATTTTTGAGCCCCCCCCCCCAAAAAAAAGTCTGCCACTGTTTCCACTGTTCCCCATCTATTTGCCATGAAGTAATGGGATCAGATGCTGTGATCTTTGTTTTCTGAATGTTGAGTTTTGAGCCAACTTTTTGACTCTCCTCTTTCACTTTCATCAAGAGGCTCTTTAGTTCTTCACTTTCTGCCATAAGGGTGGTTATTTAAAAGTAGAGATGCTAAATTACCACACATGAAAGTCTGTACTTTAAGGAAAATATTATGTTTATTGTTATAAAATATTATATTCAATTTTATACCAGAATATAGTTCTATTCTATAATCCATACCTATAAAGCAAATAAAATCATTGATCTATACATTTTAGAAGCCATTTTCCCAATCTTGATAATTAATCATCAGGTGACTTTTTTTACTCTGCAACTTAAAGAAATTCTATGTCTAAATCTGGGATACAAAATTTAAAACACAACTGAGTACATTCTGATTCTAAACATTACTGGAAATATTATTAATGATAAAAAAAAACAAACATTGTAGTGAACTTTACATGATTTAAGATTATTTTAGTAGTATTTCAGATACTTAGAGAAGTTTTTTGTTAGCCTGTGTGATCTTTTAAAAATGTGCACATTTTCTTAGAAGATTCTTGTTCTATCAATCTTTAATAACTAAATATGCCCAAGTATTTGCTATAGAAATGGCTAAGGTATTTTAATTTGTGATGGCCCACTCCTTTACCTACCAGAAATACATCAAAGTAATTTTACATTTAAAGTGTTAAAATATGTATATATAATGTGTTACATTGTTAACACAATGAATATAAATTTTGATAGAGAATTCAATAACTAAATTAAGTAGTCAACACAAATATTTATTCCAAAGGTTTTATAAGAAAAAGAGCCAGGGTGTGAATATAGTCAGAAATACAAATTACATGCTGCTAATAGGTGTTTTAGTTTTCATTAATTATTTAATACAGTTCAACACATTTTCCCCAACTTGTATGTGAAACATCAACTAGGGGATTTTACATTTTATCCATTCATCTCAAATCTATCAACTTTCAAGGGAAAAATATCCAACCATGAGCTCAATATTCAATAACACATTTTGCTGCCAAATTAAAATGTTTTCCCTGTGGGAAGCTAAATCTTTTTTTAAAAAAAGTTATTAAACTAGTATAGAAATATGTAAGTGCTTTACTTTCATTAGTTTAGCAAACTGTATTAAAGTTTTGGACCACTGATACTAGTTGCAATAACAACTTTTAATAATAATAAAAATTTTGAAATGGAAACAAATTATGCTAAACTCTAAGCAGTCTCTAATAACAATAAGATTAAGATACAAGCATTTAAAATTTTTAAAGATGCTTTATCATACCAGATAATGTGTGATCAGATATTATTATCTTTTCTGTGCCTTGTTTTTCCTTCTCCCAACCAACACTGGTTTATTTAGTGTTTGAGCTCTAATTTTGTTGTGGCTCCTTTTTCTCTCCTGGCCCTCTCATTACATGGTAAGGCATAAACTCTGTATTTTTACTCATTCCAATGTACGCAAAAACCCAAAGACCAAGTTTCAAATATAATCAAAATAAAACTATATTTTTAGTTTATATTAACATTATCACTTTGGGCAGATTTACTCTTATACCCATGTTCCATTTCAGCACTGTTTGCATTAATAACGTGTCCCCCAGTCTCATCTCCAGTAGTTGTAGAACTACTCTTGACTGTGCATCTCCAGTAGTCGTAGAACTACTCTTGACTGTGCATCCCTGATTTTGGTCTTTGGAGACTAAATTCTTGACACATACATATTCTCTGGCTTCTGCTACTCCTCAGTATTCAGGGAAATTTTCATTTTTGCCTTGTTTTCTGATGTGATCAAGGACTAAATTGGAACTTCCTCATAAGGTAGGCAGGGGAAAAAGAGACAAGTGAGTGATGAAGGTGGACAATGGAATGCAAGCTTCCTTTGTTTCTCATTCTAGCTTAAATTTGGGGACTTTAAATTTTGAATTTTCATGATGTCTTTCATGACATTGTGAAAAGGACTTTCCACACATACTAACAAATAATATTTCAATCTCATGTTTTCTCAACTGGACCATAAGATGATAGTCTCATAACTAGGGTCTGCTTTCTTTACACAGGTGCCTGTGATGTAAATTAAATCTTATTGTGCCATGCTTTTGCTCAGCTTTTAAATGATTATACCTTTACGCATATAAAGTGTCAATTTCCCTAACTAGACAGTAAGACAAAAATCATCTCTAGCCTCTTCTTTGTCAACCACCATTCTTCCGATGCCTCCATTCTAATATCAAATTTCCTAAAACATGTTCCACAGGCACTCTTACATGCATGTTAATAGCTATTATGTAAAACAAGTTTAATCTGGATAAATAAACTTGAAAAATCCTCAACTAAAAGATTACCAAAGATATTTTCTGAGTGAAGATTTTTCCTAGAGTAATTAGTAATTATGCATTATAAATCTCTAAGAATATACAACACTTTTTCAATCATTTGATTAGAGTATTTCTCTTTTTTTTGCCAGTTCATTTTTTTAACTGAAGGATAATTGCTTTATAGAATTTTGTTGTTTTCTGTCAAACATCAACAAGAATCAGCCATAGGTACACCCATGTCCCCTCCCTCCCAGACCTCCCTCCATCTCCCTCCCCACTCCACCCTTTTAGATTGTCACAGAGCCCCTGTTTGAGTTCCTGCATCATACAGCAAATTCCCATTGGCTGTCTATCTTACATAAGGTAATGTAAGTTTCCACGTTACTCTCTCCATACATCTCACCCTCTCCTTCCATCTCACCCTCTCCTTCCTACCCTCCCCCGTGTCCATGGGCTTGTTCTCTATGTCTGTTTCTCCATTGAAAGTGAAGTCACTAAGTCCTGTCCAACTCTTTGTGACCCCACGGACTGTAGCCTACCAGGCTCCTCCTTCCATGGGATTTTTCAGGCAAGAATACTGCCCTGCAAATAAACTCCATTTCTCCATTGCTGCCCTGAAAATAAAATCAATGCCATCTTTCCAGATTTTATATATATATATATATGTGTGTGTGTGTATGTGTCAGTATATAATATTTATATTTCTCTTTTTTGACTAGAGCATTTCTTTTTAATTGAGCATCTTAAGCAGTGCTGGTTTAGCTGTATTACTTTTGGATAACACTCACTCTCTTTTATCTCCAGTCCTTTGACTTGATATCCCTTTCTCCAGATATGATAAATCTCAAATGTTGACTCAGTCACACCCTCCTTTAAGCTTGCCTCACTATGGTGTAGAGATGGGGGGGGGAGGGAAAAGCTAAAGATTATCTTTCCCAGACACTCTTGCAGCTTGGATAGTGCGCATGATCTGGATCCACTGAGAAGAAGCATCCCTATGAGGTTTGGAAGCAGAAGGAAGGCAATGACAGCCTATAGAGTTATTGGATATTCTGTCAGGCATACCAGTGTAAACTTACTCTGGACTTGGTAAAATGCTGTAGGTGCTAAAGGTTGGACAACTATAGTTATGATACAATCTTTAGATTGTCATGTGTTATGATCACACACATGATTGCTGCTCCAATTCTTTCTGTGTGATCGCAAAGCCTGATTCTTTGATTAGATTACAGAATTCTCAGAAATTTTATAATTAATCAATTTTATATCAACCTTCTTCCAATAAACTAATTGGGGTTGGGGTGGGGAATTATGTTGCCTTAAACAAAAAAAAGCTTTACTGAATAATTGTCAGAGGAGATATACACTTAAGAAATTGAGAATCTAGGAATTATTACCTGATTGAGTTTTAACTTATTGATCTGTTTACCTTTGATGATGGCATGCTGACAATCTATGGCATCCTGTGTTGAATCAACTGAAATGAAGCATGTATTAAAAGTAAGAGTTGGTCAAGAATGTACTTATTTTTGTAGACCACTGTGATAGGCATGAGAAATATAAAGATTCAGGGTTAATAGGTTGTGTCTAATTGCATTCCTTTCACTTATAACCACAGAATATAAAAAGCAAGAAATCAGATGTAGATTCTGATTCTATTACTCAAATCCAGCATAGATTGAATTTACAGAATCACCAGGAAACTTATAACAAATTGTGGGAACCTCAAATTTGGAATGGAAATGTTTTATTGGATTCAGGTAGCTCTGAGTACAGCTAACCTCACACAATCTCCTTTGCTACTGAAAGAGCCCCTTCTCTGTCCTGTGGCACTCATCCTGCTTTATTTAAACACCTTACAATGATGTAAGCTGAGATAGTTACCCTGCAAGAGGTGTCAGTTCCTTCAGATTTTCCTTCACGTCTTATTCCCTCCACACCTAGAACTAGGAATATCTCTCTCTATCCCAGTGAACAATTTCCAAAGTCAAATTCAGAACAAAAAGCCTCATGCAACAAATGAATTTCAGTATTTTGCTTATTTATATTGGACAATATTTGGGAACATTGATGTAATAGGTTCTAAAGGTGCTACCCCAAGGAACATGGAACACATTTTACATTGAAGATCACACTCACAGTTTATTCTTCACTCACTTAACTTATACAGCTGGGAGAGTCTGCTTAGTTAGTGGAATGAAACTTTAAATCAGTGGCATTTAAGTAAATAAAGTTGACAGAAATTCCTTAAAAAGAATGTAAACACTTAAGCAAATTAACATTGAATGCACTAGGCAAATTAACACCATGCAGGCCTAGTGTGCTGCAGTCCATGGGGTTGCAAAGAGTCAGACACGACTGAGTGACTGAACTGAACTGAACCATAACAGACAGCAAAAGGAAACTGATAATATGAATTATTTGACCTAAATGGATATTTGGCAATACCAAAATCAAGGGGAAGTTATAATAGGTTTCATTTTCATCCATAAGTTAGGGAAACAAAGACACAAACAAAAACTTTCTAGGCGTGACTTTGAACCACCATAAAAGTAGTTCAGTTCAGTCACTCAGTCATGTTCAACTCTTTGCGACCCCATGAACCGAAGTACACCAGGCCTCCCTGTCCATTACCAACTCCCGGAGTTCACCCAAACCCATGTCCATTGAGTCAGTGTTGCCATCCAGCCATCTCACCCTCTGTTGTCCCCTTCTCCTCCTGCCCTCAATCTTTCCCAACATCAGGGTCTTTTCAAATGAGTCAGCTCTTTGCCTCAGGTGGCCAAAGTATTGGAGTTTCAGCTTCAACAAGAGACCTTGCAATGAACACCCAGGACTGATTTCCTTTAGGATGGAATGGTTGGATCTCCTTGCAGCCCAAGGGACTCAAGAGTCTTCTCCAATACCACAGTCCAAAAGCATCAATTCTTCGGCGCTCAGTTTTCTTTATAGTCCAACTCTCACATCCATACATGACCACTGGAAAAACCATAGCCTTGACTAGATGGATCTTTGTTGGCAAAGTAATGTCTCTGCTTTTCAGTATGTTGTTTAGGTTAGTCATAACTTTCCTTCCAAGGAGTAAGCGTCTTTTAATTTTATGGCTGCAATCACCATCTGCAGTGATTTTAGAGCCCCCAAAAATAGTCTGACACTGTTTCCACTGTTTCCCCATCTATTTGCCATGAAGTGATGGGACCGGATGCCGTGATCTTAGTTTACTAAATGTTGAGCTTTAAGCCAACTTTTTCACTCTCCTCTGTCACTTTCATCAAGAGGCTCTTTATTTCTTCTTCACTTTCTGCCCTAAGGGTGGTACATCTGCATATCTGAGGTTATTGATATTTCTCCCAGCAATCTTGATTCCAGCGTGTGTTTCCTCCAGCCCAGCGTTTCTCATGATGTACTCTGCATATGAGTCATATATAATTGTCTAATTCCCACAACTAGGTAATTTCATAGATTAAGAGACCCTTGAAGAAAAACAGGCCTGGTACTTTTGAGAAAACTCTTAAAAAATTATATTGTATCTTCTTCCTCCTAGCTTTTCCTAAAGGGACATGCAACCATTTACCAGGGCAGCAGTGCACTGTAGAAAAGAAAAATACCTCAATATTGAAGGGGCTTACTGAACCATCCTCTTAGCTAAAACACCAATCACAGAGAACTCCTCATCAGAGTACATTTAATAGGACTGCTGCTGCTGCTAAGTCACTTCAGTCGTGTCTGACTCTTTGCGACCCCATAGACGGCAGCCCACCAGGCTCTGCCGTCCCTGGGATTCTCCAGGCAAGGACACTGGAGTGGGTTGCCATTTCCTTCTCCAATGCATGAAAGTGAAAAGTGAAAGTGAAGTCACTAAGTCGTGTCTGATTTCGCAACCCCATGGACCGAAGCCTACCAGGCTCCTCCGTCCATGGGATTTTCCAGGCAAGAGTACTGGACTAGGTAACAAATATTCTTTTGGACCAAATTCAATTTGCAATTGACCCAGTGGATCTCAGTATTCATCTTGTTTTTATTTCATGGAAACTATATCTCTCATTGCAGTAGACAAACTCAGATATTTGCCAGACCTCCCTTTGGCTTCTGACCCAAAAATCCTTTGCTTCTGCTGGAGAAAGCATCAGGTGGGAAACCAACTGTTGTTCTCTTATCCTACCAAAATTGTGTGTTTAAATAAGTACTATATCCCTTGAAAAACTACAAATTAGTAACATCCTTAAATACTTGAGGAATGCAGGCGATTTATCTCTATTATATCTAACTTAAACTTGCTTGATTAACTCTTTGGTGTGATACATGGATTTTGATTGATAATATTTTACAAAGTAAAAAGCAAACTGCAAATATAGTCTCACATATGATTTCATTATTGGAGTGAAATGGTTAAACCCTGATGCATGATATATAGTAATCAATCTAATAAAGCATCTTTTTCAATTTTGCTTTCATCTAGCATGGTTATTTAATCACATTTACTGTGTTGGTTCAGGAGTATATCTATTCCTTAATCTTATATGTATTAATCTTCAAACACTTATAAACCAGTAGATACTACATTGCTCCACTGCATTGATAACATCAGGCCAGTAGAACCAAGTGATCAGGAATAGGAGATATTTCAGTGCCATAGGATAATTCATGAATGTCAAAAATGGGAAATAAACTTCATGGGAATCAGTGGCCATCTCTTCAGTGAATGCTTGATGACCAAAATATCTAGAGCATCTTAGGATATCCTCTTCCAATTAAAAACCAATTGCTGTGCTTTGTACTTTCTAGAACTAAAAAGGAAGCATGCTCCTTAAAAGGTTTGACCATTCAAAGATTATCTAAGGTTGTCCGTTTTTAACATGTTCCAAAAAAAGAGAAAATTCATCAGCTGCTCTAGGAGCAAACAATTGTATGACTTGAGTGACTTAATGTTTCTCAAAATATTGTTAGTGGGTTGTAATGCTGGTTGGTACCATGGAAAGCCTCAACTGTAGAATAGTAACAAATGACTTCAGAAATTTATTTAAAAATGTTTCCTCTTCATCAAATAACATTTCTGCTTTGGAGAAATAGAAATAAATCTTGCCTGCTGTTGAACCATGGTAGAGGCTGAATACTTTCTATTGGAAACTTGAGTGGCCCCATATCCTGAGCTTGCCTTCACAAATCAGATCATATCTGTTCCATCCAGCCTTATAGCCAGATATCGTCAACAGTACTTCATCTATAAGTAGTTAGCTCACACTTTCAATGCATCTCCTTCTGCTTCAACACATAGCTATAACCCCTGTGTGAGTTCCCTATATGCAGTTGACTGAGAAGGAAAAAATAATCCTTTTGCCTGGTTTACAAAAGCCTGTTCAGAATATGCTATCACCAGCCAGAAATGAATTGTGGTAGCTTTGGAATTCCACTAACTTACTCTGATGGAGACTAGAGAAGAACATTTTTCAAAGTAGGCAGAATTTTAACCTATTCCTTTAAGTAACCCATTTTTATGGAAAAAGAGGTGGCCAGAGGTGTGTGTGTGTGTGATGATTTATATGAGTGGTTGGATACTTTGTAAGGAAAGAGATAAGACTAGTGACCAACGTGTCTAAAGGTTAATTATGGGGTTATAGCTTTGGAATGAGTCTATAATGCTTACCTATAGGTTCTCTCTGCACAAAATTGCTCTCAATAATAATGGGATCAAAATCACTTATCTGCCTAGCAACTGGCTTCCATCCTCAGTCACCAGAGTGCTTACTAACTACACCATTGGTCAAAGTGAATATGAAAGCAAGAATTGAAATATTTTTATGTCTCAACATAAAGAATTTCCTTTTTATAATGATGCCTATTTAGGTTATAACAAAGTGGCTTTCTTCTTTCTGGAAAAATAGTCAAACATAATGTTCCAGCCCCATTTCATTTGATTTGTCACATAACTAATTCTCACCAATGATGAGGTGAAAAATCGCTTCTTGTGGACAGTTAAGAGTGGATGTGCCCCCTCAGTACACATTTTCCCATGTACCTTGACCTTAGCAGATATATGGTTGAAGATAGTAACATAACAGGATAGAGGGCATCAGGGTGCATGTATGACGAGTGAACAGAGACCCCTTGACCAACCATATTAGACAGAGATGCAAGCAAGGAATAATTATTGTATTATGTCACTGAGATCTGATATTGCTTGTTTCTGCATTTATTTTCTCTGACAATAATTCTGTCAAATGGCATTGACTTAGTGGTCTTATATGAGTATTAAAGAAACAGACTGAGTATGGGTGTTTTATTTAGTAAAACTGCTGATCATGATAACTTAGAAGGCAAATCCTAACTATATTGAACCAAAAGCTCTAGAAAAAGTGATTAGAAAGAACAAACATAGTTTTGGCAACTACATTTGGGGGGGAAAAAAAAGAACAACAAGAAAAAGGTAACCTTGGGTCATCATTTAATGATTTTCATTTACATAAGGAAGAGAATTGATAGAATTCAGAAAAACCTGACCTCAAAGAACTGGAAAAATTTTTTCATCTACTTCAATTACAAAAGCATAAGATGAAGAATACATTTTAGTGGCAAATGCCCATGTAAATCCTAGCATTTCAACAAAAAGCAGATTGAAGACTTGAATTTCTCACTTGAGCCTGATAGTCTAAAGAAACTTTTTATTATCTTGAAAGAGAGGCAAATAGTGCTAATCTAAGAAAACCTTGGTTAAGTCAATAAAACCCTAGAGAAAGGATTTCTAATTAGAGATATTAGACATTGGACAGAAATGGCCCATCCCTAGTGAACCTGCCATGCTCCCACATTAACTGAGAGAAGACTGGGGAGGCTGGCCTCCAGAGAAAAACTGAAATGGATTCCAAAATTGCCACAACTGGAGTCTAACAACCAATGACACTCCTAACAGTAGATTCTCTCTTGAAGGGAGATCTGAGTGACACAGGTACATGGCCTGTGAAGAAATGAAGACTTGACTTTTTATGAAACCTCATAAAATCAAGCACACCAATGTAATTGCACCATTACTTTTTGTAACACTAAAATAAAAAATTTAAATACCACCAATAAATCTATGACATGGTTTTTTTATTATTTATATTTTTTACTAAAATACTTCACATTCACAGTCCTCCTCTGAATCATTTTTTTTAAAATGTTGAAATGTTAGTATTTTTCCACAAAATAATATATTATGTACCATCAAGAATAAACAATATATGACTTCAGGCAGTCATCAATACCATCCCCAGGTCGGGGGTGAGGGGGGATGCAAAAAGGCAAAATGGTTGTCTGACAAGGCCTTACAAATGGCAGAGAAGAGAAGCTAAAGGTAAAGGAGAAAAGGAAAGAGATACCCATTTGAATGCAGAGTTCCAAAGAATAGCAAGGAGAGATAAGAAAGCCTTCCTCCATGATCAATGCAAAGAAATATAGGAAAAGAATAAAATGGGAAAGACTAGAGATCTCTTCAAGAAAAGTAGAGATACCAAGGGAACATTTCATGCAAAGATGGGCTCGATAAAGGACAGAAATGGTATGGATCTAACAGAAGAAGAATATTAAGAAGAGGTGGCAAAAACACACTGAAGAACTGTACAAAAAAGATCTTCATGACCCAGATAATTGCGATGGTATGATCACTTACCTAGAGCCAGACATCCTGGAATGTGAAGTCAAATGGGCCTTAGGAAGCATCACTACGAACAAAGCTAGTGGAGGTGATGGAATTCCAGTTGAGCTATTTCAAATGCTAAAAGATGATGCTGTGAAAGTGCTGCACTCAATATGCCAGCAAATTTGGAAAACTCAGCAGTGGCCACAGGACTGGAAAAGGTCAGTTTTCATTCCAATCCCAAAGAAAGGCAATACCAAAGAATGCTCAAACTACTGCACAATTGCAATCATCTCACATGCTAGCAAAGTAATGCTCAAAACTCTTCAAGCCAGACTTCAACAGTATGTGAGCCATGAACTTCCAGATGTTCAAGCTGATTTTAGAAAAGGTAGAGGAACCAGAGATCATATTGCCAGCATCTGCTGGATCATCAAAAAGCAAGAAAATTCCAGAAAAACACCTACTTCAGCTTAACTGACTATGCCAAAGCCTTTGACTGTATGAATCACAACAAACCGTGGAAAATTCTGAAAGAGATGGTAATACCAGACCACCTGACCTGCCTCCTGAGAAATCTGTATGCAGGTCAAGAAGCAATAGTAAGAACTGGACATGAAACAACAGACTGGATCCAAATAGGAAAAGGAGTACGTCAAGGCTGTATATTATCACCTGCTTATTTAATTTATATGTAGAGTACATCATGCAAAATTCCGGGCTGGATGAAGCACAAGCTGGAATCAAGATTGTTGGGAGAAATATCAATAACCTCAGATATGCAGAGGACACCACCCTTATGGCAGAAATTGAAGAACTAAAGAGCCTCTTGATGAAAGTGAAAGAGGAGAGTCAAAAAGTTGGCTTAAAACTCAACATTCAGAAAGCTAAAATCATGGCATCCGGTCCCATCACTTCATGGCAAATAGATGGGGAAACAATGGGAACAGTGGGAGACTATTTTCTTGGGCTCCAAAATTACTGCAGATGGTGACTGCAGCCATGAAATTAAAAGATGTTTTCTCCCTGAAAGAAAATCTATGATCAACCTAGACAGCATATTAAAAATAGAAACATTACTATGCCAACAGAAGTCCGTTCAGTCAAAGCTATGGTTTTTCCAGTAGTCATGTATGAATGTGAGAGTTGGACTATAAAGAAACCTGAATGCCGAAGAATTGATGCTTTTGAACTGTGGTGATGGAGAAGACTCTTGAGAGTCCCTTGGACTGCAAGGAGACCCAACCTGTCAATCCTAAAGGAAATCAGTCCTGGGTGTTCATTGGAAGGACAGATGTTGAAGCTGAAACTCCAATGCTTTGGCCACCTGATGCAAGGAACTGACTCATTGGAAAAGACCCTGTTGCTCGAAAAGATTGAAGGCGGGAGGAGAAGGGGACGATAGAGGATGAGATGGTTGGACTGCATTACCGACATGATGGACATGAGTTTGAGTAGGTCCAGGAGTTGGTGATGGCCAGGGAAGCCTGACATGCTTCAGCCCATTGCGTTGCAAAGAGTTGGACACAACTGAGCAACTGAACTGAACTGATTGTTTTGTTTACCTACATCCAGTATATGTAAGTCTGGAAAATAAAAAATAGTAGTGAGATAGCTGTCACTAATACAATTAACTTAGAATTTTGTATTGTGTTTTTTCTTGTTTTTTTTTTTTTTTTTTTTTTTTGTCTTTGCTTGTTTGTTCGTTGCCTATGCCTGTGATGTTGTACTATGCTGGTCTACAGTTCTTAGAACCAATGGAGGAATGCCTCCACTAGAAGACAAAAGAATGGTTCCACTAAGTTGATAACTCAGCCAGTCACTTATCATTCATCCTTCTCATTCCCCTGGGTAGACAGCAAAGCATAGTGCTTCTGTGTTTCCTAGGGCCTAAAATTTAATGGAAAATTGGGAGTAGCTATAAAGCAAGATCATATCTGAAGCCTGGGGGAATCCTCTGAGCCACCTTTTAATATTGTAATGTACAGTGGTAAAAAGTGATAGATGGGTCCAGAAAGCTAATATAAATGGGGTCAGCAAAGTAAAACCCTTATAAATAAAGATTTGAGCTACTTCATGAGATAAACTAGCCAGATCAGATGAGGTTCATTATGATAGCAAAGAAAAAAAAAATGCATGATAGAGAAATAAGTTGTAAAGACTAGCTATCAAATTATGGCCAGTTGCAGAAACAACCACTATATTAGATACCATATTTTTATTTGTTCTACTTTTTATTAACTAATCTTTATCTACTAACTTTTCTCTACAATTATATATAGGATGGGTTGGAGGTCCTTAGATTTATAATTTATTCTGTAGGCTACAATCTATCTAGATGCATTTTTTTTGGCTAATAATTGAAATTTATTTTATTAATTTTTATTTCTGTATAGTTGTTTTACAATATTTTGTTGGTTTTTGCTGTGCAGCAAAATGAATCATCTATATGTGTGTGTGTGTGTGTGTGTGTGTGTGTGTGTGTGTGTGTGTATATATCCCCTCTTTTTAGATTTCCTTCCCATTTAGGTCACCACAAAGCACTGAGTAGAGTTCCATACGCTATACAGTAGATTCTCATAAGGTATGAGTTTATACATGAAAAAGTGAAAGTGTTAGTTTCTCAGTCATGTCTGACTCTTTGTGACCCCATGGACTATAATCCACCAGGCTCCTCTCTCCATGGAATTCTCCAGACAAGAATACTGAAATGGGTAGCCATTCCCTTCTCCAGCAGATCTTCCCAACCCAGAGATTGACCCCAGGTCTCCTACATTGCAGGCAGATTCTTTACCATCTGAGCCAAGAGGGAAGCCCATTTAGTAGTGTATATATGTCAATCTCAATCTTCCAATTCGTCCTAGCCCCCTTTCCCCTCTCAGTATCTGTACATTTGTTCTCTGCATCTGTGTCTCTATTTCTACTGGGCAAATAGTTTCACCTGTACCATATTTATAGCTTCCACATATATGAAATATTATATGATATTCTTTTTCTCTTTCTGATTTACTTCAGTCTGTATGACAGTCTCTAGGTCTGTCCATGTCTCTGCAAATGGTACAATTTTGTTCCTTTTTATGGATAAGTGAAACTGAACTGAACTGAATATTCATTATATATATTTACCACATCCTCTTTATCCATTCCTCTTTGATGAACAGTTTGCTTCCACATTTAGCTATTGTAAATAGTGTTGCAATGAAGATTGGGGTGCATGTATCTTTTTGAATTTTGTTTTTCTCTGGGTATATGCCCAGAAGCAAGATTACTGGGTCATATGGTAGTTCTATTTATAAGTTTTTTTAAGGAAACTTCATACTGTTTTCCATAGTGACTGTACCAATTTACATGCCTACCAACAGTGTAAAAGGTTTCATTATTCTCCATACCCTCTCCCCAAGGAGATCCAACCAGTCCATTCTGAAGGAGATCAGCCCTGGGATTTCTTTGGAAGGAATGATGCTAAAGCTGAAACTCCAGTATTTTGGCCACCTCATGCGAAGAGTTGACTCATTGAAAAAGACTCTGATGCTGGGAGGGATTGGGGGAAGGAGGAGAAGGGGACAACAGAGGATGAGATGGCTGGATGGCATCACTGACTCGATGGACGTGAGTCTGAGTGAACTCCAGGAGTTGATGATGGACAGGGAGGCCTGGCATGCTGTGCTTCATGGGGTCACAAAGAGTTGGACACGATTGAGTGACTGAACTGAATTGAACTGAACTGATACCCTCTCCAGAATTTATTGTTTGTAGACTTCTTGATGATGGCCATTCTGACCAGTGTGAAGTGATGCCTCACTATAGTTTTGATCTGCATATTTATAATAATTATGTTGAGCATCTTTTCATAGTGTTTATTGGTCATCTGTATGTCTTCTTTGGAGAAATGTCTATTTAGGTCTTCTGCTTATTTTTTAACTGGGTTGTTTGTTATGTTGACATTGAGCTGCATGAGCTATTCGTATATTTTGGAGATTATCCTTTGTCAGTTGCTTCATTTGCAAATATTTTCTCCCATTCTGAGGACTGTATTTTTGTCTTGTTTATGGTTTCCTTTGCTGTGCAAAAGCTTTTAAGTTTAATTGGGTCTTACTTGTTTATTTTTCTTTCTACTTTCATTACTCTAGGAGGTGGATCAAGATCTTACTGTGATTTATGTCAGAGTGTTCTGGCCATGTTTTCCTCTAAGAGTTTTACAGTGTCTGAACTTACATTTAGGTATTTAATCCATTTTGAGCTTCTTTTCTCATATGGTGTTAGGGAGTGTTCAAATTTCATTATTTTACATGGACTTTCTATCCATTTCATTGATCTATATTTCTGTTTTTATACTAGTACCATACTGTTGTGATTATGGTAGCTTTGTTGTATAGACTGAAGTCAGGGAACCTGATTCCTCCAGCTCCATGTTTTCTTTATCAAAATTGCTTTGGCTATTCAGGTCTTTTGTGTTTCTATACAAATTGCAAAATGCTAGTTCTGTGGAAAATGCCATTGACAGTTGGATAGGGATTTCATTGAATCTGTAGATTGCCTTGGGTAGTATAAGCATTTTTAAATATTGATTCTTCTAGTCCAAGAATATGTTATATCTCTTCATCTGTTTGTGTCATCTTCTATTTCTTTCATCAGTATCTTACAGTTTTCCAAGAGCAGGTCTTTATCCTCCTTAATAAGGTTTCAGTTCAGTTCAGTTCAGTCGCTCAGTTGTGTCCGACTCTTTGTGACCCCATGAATTGCAGCACACCAGGCCTCTCTGTCCATCACCAACTCCCAGAGTTCACTCAAACTTACATCCATCGAGTCGGTGATGCCTTCCAGCCATCTCATCCTCTGTCATCCCCTTCTCCTCCTTCCCCCAATCCCTTCCAGAATCAGAGTCTTTTCCAATGAGTCAACTCTTCTCATGAGGTGGCCAAAGTACTGGAGTTTCAGCTTTAGCATCATTCCTTCCAAAGAAATCCCAGGGCTGATCTCCTTCAGAATGGACTGGTTGGATATCCTTGCAGTCCAAGGGACTCTCAAGGGTCTTCTCCATTTATTCCTAGGTATTTTATTATTTTTGTTGCAGTGGCAAATTGGACTATTTCTTTATTTTCTCTTTCTGATCTTTTGTTGTTAGTGTATAGGATTACAAGAAATTTCTGTGAATTAATTTTGTATCTTGCAATTTTACCAAATTCATTGATTAGCACCAGTAGTTTCCTGCTTCTCATCTTTATGATTTTTTAGGTATAGTATCATGTCATCTGCAAACAGTGACAGTTTTACTTCTTCCTTTCCAAATTGGATTCCTTTTATTACTTTTTCTCCTCTGATTGCCATGTTTATGACTTCTAAAACTGTGTTGGATAATAGTGGTGAGAGTGGACATCCTTGTCTTTTCCCTGATCTTAAAGGAAATCTTTTCAGTTATTCACCATTGAGAATGATGTTTCCTGTGGGTTTGTCATATGTGGCCTTTATTATGTTGTGACAGTTTCCCTCTCTGCCCATACTGGAGAGTTTTTATCATGAGAGGGTGTTAAATTTTATAAAAACCATTTTCTGCACCTTGTGAGATGCTCAGATGAGATTTTAACTGGACTAAAGAAGAAATGAACATCACCCAGAGATAGATGCAGTGATTGATAAAACTTTGTAGGTCTCCACTTCTGGGTAAATGGTGTCTGTGTTTTCACTGATACAATAGATAATTATATTATGGTTAGAAATAAAGCATTATTATTGTTTCAGAATTAAGTATGATAAGCAGATATGATGTATGTGCATATGAGTAGCTGAACAGTAGACTGTGCCGATGCTGTAGGCTAGTTCAATGGAGATTCATTCAAAAACCCCTTTTCTAACTTATCTTCCTATAGTGTAAAACCTAGAGATGTACAACAACAGTTTATCTATTTCCTTGTAGTAAAGCTTTATATATGACAAACAGTTCTACAAAGGTAAATGCCCATTTGAGATTTAGAGGCAGAAATGAGAAGCATGATGTTGTAGCTGTGTACTTATCATGAAAAATATACTTGTCATTTTGCTGCCTACAGGGAAGTTTTCCCTGGTACCTGTTCTTAGTCTTGGTAAAATGCTATGAGCTATATTTTGGACAACTATAATTTAATCCAATCTAGGCATTTAATCTCTACTGTACTCAATATGAAAAATAATAATGGTACTAAACATGTATTAAGCTCTTGATGTCTATAGATATTCAGCCAAGTGCTTCATAGGCATTATGCCACTTGGTCCTCCCAACAGCTCTGTGAAGTTGGGTTCATATTTTAGTGATTAACGTGTCTCCCATGCTAGCTTTAGACCTCTCAGGGTAAGGACTGCAACTGCTGTCACAATCAACAGGTTCTAGTGAGAGAGAATATTTGGAACCTCATAGGCTGTCAATGGACATTTATTGAATTAATGAATAACTGTACTAAGATTTTCTTGCCTCTGCTGCTGCTGCTGCTGCTGAGTCGCTTCAGTCATGTTTGACTCTGTGCGACCCCATAGACGGCGGCCCACCAGGCTCCCCCGTCCCTGGGATTCTCCAGGCAAGAACACTGGAGTGGGTTGCCATTTCCTTCTCCAATGCATGAAAGGGAAAAGTGAAAGTGAAGTTGCTCAGTCGTGTCCGACTCTTTGTGACCCCATGGTCTGCAGCCCACCAGGCTCCTCCGTCCATGGGATTTTCCAGGCAAGAGTTCTGGAGTGGGGTGCCATTGCCTTCTCTATTCTTGCCTCTGGGACAAGGCAAACTCAAGGGTAGAACTGATACTCTCAGTATTATTATGTATAATTCTGTTGTGGTTGGGAAGAACTGAATGTAACATGTTATACTTGAGTTCCCATGGCAAGGACAAATATAAATATTTTATATTTATTTTAAATAATAAAATGGTATAAAAATTCTGCCATAAAATACATTTAAATAGGAAAAATAAGGAAGCAATTATAAAATCATCTCTTGGAAGGACTAAAATATGCTGCTTATAATAAGGAAAAGTGACCATTTTAGAGCCAATTTCAAGTGATAAAACATTTGAAAACCCAATTTGAATTATACCTGGTTTATGAGCCAATTTTGGGTAGTGTGTCAGAATTTATCTTTCACAGTAGGTAATGAAGTTTCTTGACAATTATATAATTGTGTTATCAATTTTATAGATTTTTCAAATTATTTGACCATCTTAATGACATTTTATCATTAATTTAATAAAACAAATTTCAGATTATTCTAGATTCTAATAACTAAGGGGAAATTAAATATCCAACATCTAAAGTAAACCAGTATATAGGTGATGACTACTAAAAACAGACTAGTTTTACATCTAAATCAAATAATCCTTTATATCTAAATAAATGTTTTTTCATTTATAAATAAAATATTTTGCTATGACATTCCATAATAATTATATATATTTACATGTATACTTCCCTGTCATGTATATTGAATTTAGAGAAAGATAACATAATTATATATAATCATGTAATTACATATGTATAATTGGCTTAAAACCTCATATATATTCATATGTATATATATATATTATTTCTTAAAAATTAATTTACCCTATACAAAACTCCAGTGATGTTTTTATATTTATTTTATTCTGATAATAAATATGAAGGTTATTATGGCATCCAGTCCCATCACTTCATGTCAAATAGATGGGGAAACAGTGGATGACTTTATTTTTCTGGGCTCCAAAATCACTGCAGATGGCAACTGCAGCCATGAAATTAAAAGACACTTACTCCTTGGAAGGAAAACTATGACCAACTTAGACAGCATATTGAAAAGCAGAGACATTACTTTGTCAACAAAGGTCCATCTAGTCTAGGCTATGGTTTTTCCAGTGGTCATGTATGGATGTGAGAGTTGGACTATAAAGAAAGCTGAGTGCCAAAGAATTGATGCTTTTGAACTATGGTGTTGGAGAAGACTCTTGAGAGTCCCTTGGACTGCAAGGAGATTCATCCAGTCCATCCTAAAGGAGATCAGTCCTGGGTGTTCATTGGAAAGACTGATGTTGAAGTTGAAACTCCAATACTTTGGCCACCTGATGTGAAGAGCTGACTCATTTGAAAAGTCAGGTCAGTCTGGCTACCATGCAAAGAAAAGCTTGGAAGGGACAAGAAAAACTGTATATAAACTAATGGGAGGTGGGGATAGTAGGGAACAGTAGCTATTGTAACTTTCCAGGCATTATATGGAGGATAACTTCAACTAAGACATTATTTTTTAAATTTTTGAATATTTTTATTGAATTAATATAACATGGAAAGTTATGCTTCAAAAACAAAATAACAAAAAAATCAAGATGATTTAGTTTTTGTACCATTCACAAAAGGCACGTGATGTTATTTTTATTGGAGTATGGTTGTTTTACAATGTCACATTAGTTTCTATTAATACTGTAGAGCAAAGTGAATCATCTATATGTATACATATTAAGGCATTATTGTCAGAGAAATTGAATAGTGGCAAATGTCCATTTGGTTTTTTTTTATAGTATCTATCTCTTTATTGCTACTCTCTATTTGTAGACTAATAAAATGGGCTTCCCTGGTGGCTCTGATGGTAGAATCTGCCTGCAAAGTAGGAGACCCAGGTTCAATCTCTGGGTTAGAAGATCCCCTGGAGGAGGGAATGTCTGCACACACCAGTATTCTTGTCTGAAGAATTACATGAATAGAGGAGCCTGGTGGGCTATAAGTCCATGGGGTCAGAGAGTCAGCACAATTGAGCAACTAACACTTTAATTTATTTTAACTTAATCAATCTTGTTTGTTTGTTTGATTTGTTGGTTGTTCCATTATAGGATCTTTTTCTTTGGAAGCTATGCTTGTTTTTAAAGCAGGATAGACAATTTTTTAACATGTATGGCCATTACAATATAAATTACTTATATTTCACATTTTGTAATTATGTATTCTCTTTTTCAGTACAGTTATGTGCTGCTATTTTCTTTTATGCCTGATCTTCTGACAGAACATAGATAGTTGTTGTCATTTGGTTGTGCCTGACTCTTTTATGGGTAATTCCCAATAATTTTATAACAGAAGATAGCTGAGCTTACTTAGTATTAATCCATATTATAGCCATGAGCTTGAAAAGGGAAAAAGGAAGAGCATCTACAATGTAAAATAAGAGCTATTTATAGCAGAGAATTTTTTGCCTTTATATAAAGGCACAACTATAAATCCTGCTTTCTTGGGTATTTATCCATTAGATAATCTGCACCATAGGACAGATTTCTTAGTGTCTGATTGGTAGCCCATCTTAGTCTGAATCAGAATCACAAGGGTGTTTATCAAAATGCTGATTGTAGTTTCCTACAATAAAGCTAAGGAAACATAAAACCTGGTAATCTGCAGTGTCAAAGGCACTCAGGAGTACCTAACACAAAACTTGAAGAAATGCTGCCAGAATTATTTTTTCCCTCCATGTGAATTTAATAAACTTCTGAGGGCTGCACATAGTGAAAGGGTATAGATTTGATAGAAACTTTAAATAGATGTGTCCATTTCCATGAAATGTGACCACTGGTAACTAATTTTAGTGTACTCATTGGATGTCAGTTTTCATTTTTATGTTTCTTTTCCTTTAAAAGAAAAGCCTGATGGAAATGAGACGTTAACATTTGAAAAGTACATATTGCTCTATAATAATGTCATTCAGAGTAAGTGCCTTCATCAGATTAATAAATTATTAATTTATTAATAGAATTAGTGATTGAAATTTAAACATGGAAAACATTTTATTGGTGATTTCAATTATCATATAATAGTATTTTATTTATTGTTGGTAATTATTACAAAATTATAGACACAGCAATGGAATATTTAATACATATTAATGCTATGAGAATTTTTACTCATACAACAATTAGATTTGTATAATAATGATAAAGGATTGATGTTATATCACTTTCTTTCTTCAACCTAAATTTTGTTCTTGGAAATAATGTTTTGTTTCAGTTTATTTTACAAGATTTCTGGGAATTCCAATAGTCTTTATAGTTTTATTTTGAGAGAAATGTATTGATATAAAACCATGTATTTTAGGCACGCTGAAATCAGCCATTTTCCATAATGCACATGTGGCATCTACATCTATGAAACAATATTCTGGAGGGGAGCAGTTTTCTGTTTGGTCTTTAAATGACCTTTATTATTTGGTCCTTTGAAATCCAGGCAATATTGTGAAAGCTAAATGGGCTTAAAGATTGTGTATATCTTAATTTCCTTGGGGATGAAACAGAAGTCCAAAAGACAGTTTTAACTTATTTTTCAGAGAGAAATAAGAAATAAATGATATGTAGGAAAAGGTGCTATGAGAATTTAACAATGGGGAAATATTGCTTGAAAGATCATGATGAGCTATAATGAATCTTTGTTGATTAAGATTCTTTGAACTTGATGTAAGATCCAAACTCCTACCCCTTCTTTTACAGCCCTGCAGGATCTGGTGTCTACAAACCTCTTCAACCTTAAATCTTACTACTCTCCTTATCTTTCTCATTGTTCTCCAATGTTATTAGAGACACAGTAGTCTCCTTATTGCCTCAGGATATTTTAACAGGTCATTACCACTTCCAGGAACGTGAAATACCCACTCTTTAACCCTGGATGATTCCTTGTCATTTAGGCTTTGGCATAGATATATATGATTATACAGTGGAAGTGAGAAATAGATTTAAGGGCCTAGATCTGATAGATAAAGTGCCTGATGATCTATGGATTGAGGTTCGTGACATTGTACAGGAGACAGGGATCAAGACCATCCCCATGGAAAAGAAATGCAAAAAAGCAAAATGGCTGCCTGGGGAGGCCTTACAAATAGCTGTGAAAAGAAGAGAAGCGAAAAGCAAAGGAGAAAAGGAAAGATATAAGCATCTGAATGCAGAGTTCCAAAGAATAGCAAAAAGAGATAAGAAAGCCGTCTTCAGTGATCAATGCAAAGAAATAGAGGAAAACAACAGAATGGGAAAGACTAGGGATCTCTTCAAGAAAATCAGAGATACCAAAGGAACATTTCATGCAAAGATGGGCTCGATAAAGGACAGAAATGGTATGGACCTAACAGAAGCAGAAGATATTAAGAAGAGATGGCAAGAATACACAGAAGAACTGTACAAAACAGATCTTCATGACCCAGATAATCACGATGGTGTGATCACTTACCTAGAGCCAGACATCCTGGAATGTGAAGTCAAGTGGGCCTTAGAAACCATCACTATGAACAAAGCTAGTGGAGGTGATGGAATTCCAGTTGAGCTATTCCAAATCCTGAAGGATGATGCTGTGAAAGTGCTGCACTCAATATGCCAGCAAATTTGGAAAACTCAGCAGTGGCCACAGGACTGGAAAAGGTCAGTTTTCATTCCAATCCCAAAGAAAGGCAATGCCAAAGAATGCTCAAACTACCACACAATTGCACTCATCTCTCACGCTAGTAAACTAATGCTCAAAATTCTCCAAGACAGGCTTCAAGAATAAGTGAACTGTGAACTTTCTGATGTTCAAGCTGGTTTTAGAAGAGGCAGAGGGAGCAGAGATCAAATTGCCAACATCCGCTGGATCATGGAAAAAGCAAGAGAGTTCCAGAAAAAACATCTATTTCTGCTTTATTGACTATGCCAAAGCCTTTGACTGTGTGGATCACAATAAACTATGGAAAATTCTGAAAGAGATAGGAATACCAGACCACCTGATCTGCCTCTTGAGAAATTTGTATGCAGGTCAGGAAGCAACAGTTAGAACTGGACATGGAACAACAGACTGGTTCCAAATAGGGAAAGGAGTTCGTCAAGGCTGTATATTGTCACCCTGTTTGTTTAACTTATATGCAGAGTACATCATGAGAAACGCTGGACTGGAAGAAACACAAGCTGGAATCAAGATTGCTGGGAGAGATATCAATAACCTCAGATATGCAGATGACACTACCCTTATGGCAGAAAGTGAAGAGGAACTCAAAAGCCTCTTGATGAAAGTGAAAGTGGAGAGTGAAAAAGTTGGCTTAAAGCTCAACATTCAGAAAACGAAGATCATGGCATCTAGTCCCATCACTTCATGAGAAATAGATGGGGAAACAGTGGAAACAGTGTCAGACTTTATTTTTGGGGGCTCCAAAATCACTGCAGATGGTGACTGCAGCCACGAAATTAAAAGACACTTACTCCTTGGAAGGAAAGTTATGACCAACCTAGATAGCATATTAAAAAGCAGAGACATTATTTTGCCAACAAAAGTTCATCTAGTCAAGGCTATGGTTTTTCCTGTGGTCATGTATGCATGTGAGAGTTGGACTGTGAAGAAGGCTGAGCGCTGAAGAATTGATGCTTTTGAACTGTGGTGTTGGAGAAGACTCTTGAGAGTCCCTTGGACTGCAAGGAGATCCAACCAGTCCATTCTGAAGGAGATCAGCCCTAGGATTTCTTTGGCAGGAATGACGCTAAAGCTGAAACTCCAGTACTTGGGCCACCTCATGCGAGGAGTTGACTCATTGGAAAAGACTCTGATGCTGGGAGGGATTGGGGGCAAGAGGAGAAGGGGACGACAGAGGATGAGATGGCTGGATGGCACCACTGACTCGATGGACGTGAGTCTGCGTGAACTCTGGGAGTTGGTGATGGACAGGGAGGCCTGGTGTGCTGCAATTCATGGGGTCACAAAGAGTCATACAAGACTGAGCGACTGATCTGATCTGATCTAATAGATAGATATTATCTCCTCTCAAAGGTCTTCTCAGTTAGACCTATTCTCCTTTTGTTCTTTGTTCCAGGGCCATGGGTCACAAAGACTAGGGCATGACTGAGTGAATAAGCACACACACACCAGTGCCCTCTTCTTTCCTCACATGGCACTTGGTAAATATTGTATTACGTCTTTTTAGTAATTTATTTTGATTTTTCTTGAATAGGTAGTAATTTCCAGGATGGCAGAAATATAGTCATCAACTAAACTACTCTATCCCAGACACTTAATGGGAAAGCTCAATAAGTATTTCTTAATTGAACATTGTTCTAATATTTCCCAAAAGTATTACATATACATCCACACACAAATCAAGTACTTAACTTTCATTAGCTATTCCCTCCTAGGGTTTGATGTCTAAATATATCAACTCATCACTAACAGCTCAACTAGCCTAAAGAATCAGAATTGGGTTTACCCTATAAAGAAGAATATGTCTCTAGTTTTTATGCTGACCAATACAGAAAAGGAAGGGATGATTGTATTTGTTTGTTGCTGTATATAATATATCCCTATGGTCCAAATCAAAAACATGTAGAGAATAAGTAATAAAGAGTTTCATTGCAAATGTTTCTCAAAAAAACTTTTTATTATTTTTCAAAATAAGAATATATCTTGGACATTTTCATGTGTTAGTGTTTTAAATTTACATTAAAATGTACTCATCTAAGCCACAACTATAGCTAGTGTGACTTTTGCATCTCTTCTCTAGAGTAAAAAATATAATATTCTCTAGGAAATTCTGATTGTGCTGGCTAATGCTTGCTTATCTCTCTTAACCCCACATGAATAAAATTAAAATAACTCGTGTATGTCATTGTTGTTGTTGTTGTTCTGTTGCCCACTCATGTCTGACTCTTTGTGATCCCATGGACTGCAGCAAGCCAGGCTTCCCTGTCCCTCACTATCTCCCAGAGTTTGCCCAAGTTCATGTCCATTGCATCGGTGATGCCGTCCAGCCTTCTTATCCTCTGAGCGCTCTTCTCCTTCTGCCCTCGATCTTTCCCAGCAAATTGTGCATCCCCTATGACAAGTGCTTATATGGAAACATTACTTATTATTGGTGTCGCAAACCAAAAAGACAGCAATTCTACAAGGAGTATCAAAAAGAGCTTCATAGAGGAATTATTTGGGACATAGTTTAACATATAAAATAAAATAGTTGGATCATGGAAAATGGGATACAGACATATACATAAATCCTTCACCTTTGTTAATAAAACTAACATTATTTAGTATTGACAGTGGAGTGGGGAGAAAAGCCCTCTACTTGGATAGTAATAGCTAGACTATAAAATACCAGCTTGAATTATATAAGATGCATTTTACTTTTGAGAATAAATAGCATATTAAAGCTGTTCACTGTCATTACTGACTACTAAAGGACAAAAAAGTTTCAGCCCTCACTAATCTTACTTTACAGTAGAGGAAGTGATATAGCCAGACAGCTAGAATGTGTGGTGGTTTGAGGATTAAAAGCATTGTGGGGAAAGCTGAATTGGAAAAGAGGTAAAGGAAATGGTTTTTGGGGGTGAAATTTTAAATAGAGTTGTCAAAGAAGACCTTAATTGAAAGGTGATGTTAGTAAAATGTGAAGGAAGTTAAGAAATAAAACCAGATCTGATGAGTTGTATATTGTTTTCAATGTTGTAACTGCAGGGCCTAAAATAATGTCTGATACATAGTGACACTCGATAAATGTCTGTTGTATATATGTGTGAATAATATATAGTGTAATAACGAGAGTGTATGTACCAGAAGTATCAAGAAAATTGTTTGGGTTGAATAAATGAAAGCACATTTATGTTAAGAAAAGCAATATTAGTCTTGTAGGCAATGAAGTGTACAGGAATACTTTGATATAGTATTATTAGACTCATTGATAATGCCATCAAGTATTATTTATTTGCTGGGGATATAACATGACAAAGTAGTGGAGTAAAGGGAGAGATTTTTCAGACAGTTCAGTTAGAAGAAAGGTGATGGCAAACCTATAGATATGTGATACTGATGGCATGAGGGTTCAGAAAAGCTTTTTTATGAAGTACTGACAAAATCTCAGTTGTACAAATACTACTGATGATGAGGTATGGCGTGCAATTATTATCAATTTCCAAGTTTCTGACTTGATGATTGACATAGTTATATGGTAATTCCAGTCACTTACATAACTGATTCAAGAGTATGAGCAATTTGCCTTGGAAAAAGTAAAACATAAAATTTAGCTTTGTACATGCTGAATATGATGTGTCTTGAGTTACAGACTGAGATATTTGATTTATTATACTATAAATATTAGATAAAATACTAGAAACACAAATAGAAGGCCAAGTATTTGTGTGTGAGTATGAAGAAGTTTAGGAAAAGCAATAAATTGTAATTATTGTGAGGCAAATCATGAAAATTAAGCAGCATTGGCCAGTGAAGAATAGAGTATAGGTCATTTCAGCACAGGAAAATTATCATAAATGCATAAAACCCTGAAAGCTTATGATATGGACACAGAGTAAATAATGCACCTTTTTTATGGGTGAGAAACACAATCAGACAGACAAATGTATTGTATATGGAAGCAGTTTCTTATGTTATTCCTTACGTAGACTTTGCTCTGTTATCATTCTTCAGCATTCCCTACTGGCTGCCATTCAAAGTCCTTTGTAGATGATTTGTTCCTGTAAAACAGAGACGCATTTCTGAAAGCAGTAAAAGACTTTACTGGATTTGACTATTATGAAAACAGGCTATCACCATAGTCACTTAAGGCTTGAAGAGTATTTTGTTTACAATGGAGTGCATGTGATAGTGCTTGTCACTTCCCATTACCTTCTGATCAGCGTGATAACAGAAATGGTACTGCCAGAAGCAATTGAGTTTGACATTGTGAATGCATTTAATGCAGTTCAGTTATGGCTATGAGCTTTGTATTCTACCCATTTGACTTCCACTATAATCAGTTATTATAACTTTGGGGGACAGTTAAATTGAGTGACCTCTAGGGCTACATGCTTGAAATAACATTTTAGTAAATCTATGTAATATATAGGCTGAGATAGTAAATCCTAACTTCAGTTCATGGTAGTACCACGTAAATGAACTTGGCAAATAGCCTATTTAAGAATATGACTGATGCCTTGCAAAAAATGATGTATGTTTATGCTCCAATTGATCAAACAATTCTAAAGAAAACTCTAAAAGGCTAAGAATAAGGTCTTCTCCCCTTTTTTATTGCCTTTGTCAGACATTTTTTAATACTGTTGACACTACGTCAACTGTCTATTATTTGAATACATAGATTTCATACATATATTGATTAAAAGGTATTAGTAATAAACTTAGGAGTTAAATTTGGGTTATTACTAAAGTTATTTCAAAATGTTTCAGTGTTTGACTTAGGAACTCTATACAATTCAATCTGATATTAACTGGGCAATAGATCAAGTAGTCATTTAATGAATATTGTACTTAGTTTTATAGTACATCCAGAACTCAAGAAATGGAAAGTTTATTTTGAAGTTATATTTAATATCATTAAACACAGCAAATAATACATCATACTTTAAAGAAAATGCCAAATGCCAATGCCAAATTACAGTGGACAGTAAGAATTTCATATGGAAAGAAAGAGGCTTGCAAATTTCTCTCTCTCTATATATATATATATATATATAAATATATAGATATATAGATATAGATATATATATATATTTTTTTTTTTTTTTTCCCCCTCAACTTAACATGACTGTCTTGAGTATATGACTCACAAGCATTTGACTAATAATGTGACTCATGCTGATATCTGATGAGCATAAAGGCACTTTCTTCTCTGAGTTTTTATAACTTATTGCTGGATATGTTTCTCCACCATTAGCATGTTTTTGAATGTTGAAACTCTTCATATCCAATAATACCAGTTTACCAGTTGTAGTTCAGATCAGATCAGATCAGTAGCTCAGTCGTGTCCGACTCTTTGCAACCCCATGAATCGCAGCACACCAGGCCTCCCTGTCCATCACCAACTCCCGGAGTTCACTCAGACTCACGTCCATCAAGTCAGTGATGTCATCGAGCCATCTCACCCTCTGTCGTCCCCTTCTCCTCCTGCCCCCAATCCCTCCCAGCATCAGAGTCTTTTCCAATGAGTCAACTCTTCGCATGAAGTGACCCAAGTACTGGAGTTTCAGCTTTAGCATCATTCCTTCCAAAGAAATCTCAGGGCTGATCTCCTTCAGAATGGACTGGTTGGATCTCCTTGCAGTCCAAGGGACTCTCAAGAGTCTTCTCCAACAACACAGTCCAAAAGCATCAATTCTTCAGTGCTCAGCCTTCTTCACAGTCCAACTCTCACATGCATACATGACCACAGGAAAAACCATAGCCTTGACTAGACGGACCTTTGTTGGCAAAGAAATGTCTCTGCTTTTGAATATGCTATCTAGGTTGGTCATAACTTTCCTTCCAAGGAGTAAGCGTCTTTTAATTTCATGGCTGCAGTCACCATCTGCAGTGATTTTAGAAGTATTTAATTACTAGTAATTGATTTGCCAATCATCACTCTAACCAAGTTCCAGGCTTGAACACAGATTGAATGTGTCATATTTCACAAAATGGAGTTTCATTCCCCCCTTATGTAATGTATTTTCCATCCCAAATAATAATCCCCAAATACTAGCATTCAATATGAGATATATAATAGTAGTATGTCCCAAAAAAGTCTTGGTAGTGGAAAGTTGGTAATCTGTCTTTACAGTACCCTGTGACAAACCTAGGCATGTGAGAGTTGACCATAAAAAAGGCTGAGTGCTGAAGAATTGATGCTTTCAAATTGAAGTGCTGGAGAAGATTCTTGAGACTCCCTTGGATGGCAAGGAGATCAAACTAGTCAATTCTAAAGGAAATCAATTCTGAATATTAATTGGAAGGACTGATGCTGAAGCTCCAATATTTTGGCCACTTAATGCAAAGAGCCAACTCATTGGAAAAGACCCTGTTGCTGGGAAAGATTGAGGGCAAGAGAAGGGGTGACATAGTGTGAGATATTTGAATAGCGTCACTGAGTCAATGGACATGAGTTTGAGAAAACCCCAGGAAATAGTGAAGGACAGAGGAGCCTGGCGTGCTGCAGTTCATGGGGTTACAAAGAGTCAGACACAACCAAGTGACTGAACAATAGTGCCATAAATATGAGGAACTTGATTCATTTAATGTATCAGTCCTCCCAAAACAATGATTAGATATAAAAAAGGTATTCTTATGCTTCTATTAAATAGGATATAAGCCCACGATTTAAATAACAACACAATAAGAATTAAATGGGTTTAATGCATACAGAATGTTCAACATAGGACCTGGCACATAGAAAGTTGTCAATAAATGTTATCTAAGAGTTGACTCATAGGAAAAGACTCTGATGCTGGGAGGGATTGGGGGCAGGAGGAGAAGGGGACGACAGAGGATGAGATGGCTGGATGGCATCACTGACTCGATGGACGTGAGTCTGAGTGAACTCCGGGAGTTGGTGATGGACAGGGAGGCCTGGTGTGCTGCGATTCATGGGGTCGCAAAGAGTCGGACACGACTGAGCGACTGATCTGATCTGAACTGAATAGTAGTACTAGTACTACCACACCAATATCAGCACAATGACCATCACCACTATCATTATTAATTGATTTGGTGCTCCAAAAAACAGAGATCTCTACTCATTCTATTATCTTTATACTAATTGAAATTAAAATAAGAGATTAACAAAATGTGGTAATACATGGAAAGAGAAATATAAATGCTTACTTAAGTGTAATATAGAAATAAGAGCTTCTCTTTTCCTATCCAATGACGGTTCTGAGAAGAGACTAGAGTCAAAGGTTATCAGAGCTGCATTCATCCAGAAATGTTTAGGTGTTCTTATTACATACTTCTGTTGCTTTCTCAATTCATTGTTGTATTTCATTTTTTTGTTTTGTTTTGCATTATCACATAGTCATAAAACAAAGTGTCACTATTAAATTCAAGTAATTAGAAAGTAATTACTATATATATTATATGCAAATAGTCATAATGGAAGCATATGCAAATTTTAATGTCATTTACTAAATTTTCCAGATCGTTAATAAACTTCTATGATAGTAATATAACTAACACTTCAAATGATCATAATTGCCACTTTCTTCGGTACGTATTTACAACATACTACTTTCTATGTTTCCCCACCATTAGTCTGTTTTATTATATTGCAACTTCATATGGAAATCAATATAAGTAAGTTACTTCTAAGGCAATTTTATCAGGAACTGCCTTACATCTTTGGCAAGAAACAAATGTACAAAACTGTGATGACAATTTTGTAATCATGCAAAATTTTTTTCAACTCCTTTAATTTGTTCAATACCTACTTGCATCTATCTTGTAACAAGCACATAGGTTATGTTTTAAATCAGAATAAAGAACCCGCTTGCCAATGCAGGAGACATAAGAGACGAAAGTTTAATCCCTGGGTCAGGAAGATCCCCTTGAGAAGGGCATGGCAACCCACTCCAGTGTTCTTGCCTGGAGAATCCCAAAGACAAGGGAGCTGGGTGGGCAACAGTCCATAAGGTCGCAAGGACAGTCCATAGGTTGCAAAGAGTCATACATGACTTAAGCAACTGAGTATGCATGCATACACTCCTTTTAAAAGTCTCATTCTGTGTTTAAGCATTTGTTTCTGCTATGCATTTTCTCATGAACAATTGTGTTTTCTTCCTTTTCATTTGAAGTTCATTTACACTGCTTTTATAGTTTTTTTTCCCTTTAATTTTTCCTTTTTATAATAGTCACTATCTTCACTCTTTTTAATCTTACGTATCTAAGCATTCATTTATTAATCCCTGACCACCAGCCTTATTATAGTAATCTGTTTTAAAATGTCCTTAGTCATGGGATTGGATAGTTTTCTGTCTAATTGGATACTCATTTGTTCATATGTATTTCTAGTACATTTGGCCTACAACCGCCACATAAAGTCATTTTGTCCAACTCAGATCTGAATAATAAAATGAACTTATGTTCAAATATTTACACTTAAAGTCCTAGTATAAAATTTTTTAATTAAAAATATAAACTACAGTTATTTAATGTGACTTTTCTTGGCTTTAATATCGAAAAAGCAAGAGAGTTCCAGAAAAATATCTATTCCTACTTTATTGACTATGCCAAAGCCTTTGACTGTGTGGACCACAATAAACTGTGGAAAACTCTGAAAGAGATGGGAATACCAGACCACCTGACCTGCCTCTTGAGAAACCTACATGCAGGTCAGGAAGCAACAGTTAGAACTGGACATGGAACAACAGACTGGTTCCAAATCTAGAAAGGAGTATGTCAAGGCTATATACTGTCACCCTGCTTATTTAACTTATGCAGAGTACATCATGAGAAATGCTGGACTGGAAGAAACACAAGCTGGAATCAAGATTGCCCGGAGAAATATCAATAACCTTAGATATGCAGATGACACCACTCTTACGGCAGAAAATGAAGAGGAACTAAAAAGCCTCTTGAAGAAAGTCAGAGTGGAGAGTGGAAAAGTTGGCTTAAAGCGCAACATTCAGAAAACTAAGATCATGGCATCTGGTCCCATCACTTCTTGGCAAATAGATGGGGAAACAGTGGAAACAGTGTCAGACTTTATTTTTCTGGGCTCCAAAATCACTGCAGATGGTGACTGCAGCCATGAAATTAAAAGATGCTTACTCCTTGGAAGGAAAGTTATGACCAACATAGATAGCATATTCAAAAGCAGAGATATTACTTTGTCAACAAAGGTCCATCTAGTCCATGCTATGGTTTTTCTAGTGGTCATGTATGCATGTGAGAGTTGGACTGTGAAGAAAGCTGAGCACCGAAGAATTGATGCTTTTGAACTGTGTTGTTGGAGAAGACTCTTGAGAGTCCCTTGTACTGCAAGGAGATCCAACCAGTCCATCCTAAAGGAGATCAGTCCTGGGTGTTCATTGGAAAGACTGATGCTGAGGCTGAAACTCCAATACTTTGGCTACCTGATGCAAAGAGCTGATTCATTGGAAAAAACCCTGATGCTGAGAGGGATTGGGGGCAGGAGGTGAAGGGGACGACAGAGGATGAGATGGCTGGATGGCATCACTGACTCGATGGACGTGAGTCTGAGTGAACTCCGGGAATTGGTGATAGACAGAGAGGCCTGGTGCGCTGCGATGGGGTCACAAAGAGCTGGACACGACTGAGTGACTGAATTGAACTGACTGAATATCAATATCAATATGAAAATAGAGACAAAAGTGAGGTGAACTTTTTACTTTCAAACTTCTCACAAATGTTCAGCTCAAACAGTTTAAAATATTCATAAATAATCACTTTCAGTATCATTTACCTATTAATATATTTCTTTTCTCCCCATGAAAATGATGAAAAGAAAGTATCACCAAGAAAACAACTAAAAGTATATAAAATAAAACTTTTCTCAAAGAATTAGGTGTTTTGGTGATTATAATTTGAATATTTTAAAATTCATAATTATAGCATTAAACTACATTAGCTAATGTTATCCTTTTGTGTCTACTCCAGTCAAAAAATTTTTCCCCAGCATAAAAATGTTCTTCTTATAACACTAAATGTGGTATTATAAATGAAGTTAATTTGGATTAAAATAAGAAACCCATTACCACATTATCCATATACTCAAACACGTCAGCGTCCTGGCCAAATGGAATAAAACATATTAAACATCTGCAGGACTATATCATAGTGTACATAAAGACCAATGAAACCATGAGATCAGCACTCATTGAAATACTCAAATTATTTGCCCTCAGTGGTTTAGTAATAAGAATATGGGTGGTATTTTTAACCTTCAGCTTTCAGTGTGTATAATGGATATTCAGTGGAAATTCAGTTTGTTTGTTTTTTTTTCGCTTTGAAAGTTTAATCAGGCAAGGAAAAGATACTTGGTAACCATGGCAACATGCACAAATTAGTTGACCATTGTAACCCTTAAGACAATCAAAAATTGCTCAAGTGTGGTAGACATTTGGGAATTTAGAGAAAAGAGGGCAATATTTGACTGATTTAAGCATCTCTATGATCAAAACTAACATGTTTGTAGACTTGGGCCAGAAATATTAATTGATTAATTAATTTTTTGACATGAAAAATTTTGTCTGGGACTCAAGTATTATCAAAACTTCTCTCAACTTCCTACAATACTTTTAACTTTTTTTTATGTCTCAAAAAAAGAATAAAGCCAACAATTAGTTGAATTAGTCAAGACATTAAAAATTTAGTTATTTAGGTGGCTGATTTGTATGACCTATTCAATTAATTTAAAGAACTTAATGGAGGCTTCCCAGGTGACATTAGTGGTAAAGAACCTACCTGCCAATTCCAGAAACAAAGAGACACAGGTTTGGTCCCTGGGTGGAGAAGATCCCCTGGAGGAGGGCATGGCAACCCACTCCAATATTCTTTCCTGGAGAATTCCATGAACAGAGAAACCTGACTGAAGCAGCTTAGCAAGCACGCAAGCAATGGAGACTAGTGTTAAGCTGACACTAGTCAAATTTTCTTTCTAAATTCATAATTTAAAACCACTTAGTTTTATCATCAACTATATGATTCATATTTTTTTTTAAAAATCCACAAGACTCCATTGTTATCCAAATGTTTCAGTATGGGAAAATACAATAGAAGAAAATAAATATCTTATCTTCAAAATTCTTTAAAATGTCTTCCTTTAAATTTAAATTGGAGAGAAATTGACTTTGGGGTGGAATTACCATAGAAGAAAAACAGGCAACATAATTTTCTATATGTTTGCTTGTTGCTTTGTGGTTCATTTCATTTAATGACTATAAGGGAATGTATGAGAAGCAGTAGATTTTAGACATCTCTAAAGCAGCTATTGCATGTCTGACCTCAGTGCTTGAATGATTACATCATATGCTGTCAAATTGTTTGGAAGAAAATACACGTGTTCATAAATCTGAAGGAAGACTCTATTTCTAACTCAAAGTCTCCTGAAACAGCTGCCAGAAAGAAAAGAATAAAGATGTTAAAGCCTTAGCAATTCTTATGGAAGCAATGTCTATTCTATAACTTTGTAATTCTAATCAAAGTTATGGTAACTTGCCATTTCATGAATAATCTATTGAAACCATCATCTTCTGTAAGGATCACTATAATACACATGGTGTGAATTTCTTCCTTCAACATGAAACTGAATCTCAAGTAGTGGTAAAAACTAGAGAACAAAAGTTCTAATGTATTTCAATTTATTATAAGACCAAAAGTTTCAAACTTCTGCATTTTTATTTTCTTCTCTTTGCTTTAATATCATTGCTTTATTTCTCTTTAGAGAAAATAACTGTAAACCAGCTTCCAACTGAAAGTCTTTTCCATATGTTAGTTTAAGAAACCAGTGGAGAAAATCTTCACTATTTCTGTGAAGGTCTGCCTGAGAACATTTACTGCCACAGAAATGCTGGATCATTTAGGCTCACGGTTTGTTTGCAGTTTTTAAGTCACACCACTTTTTTCCCAATACTTCCTATCCAAAAAAAGAAAGAAAGCACAGATGCTCAGAAATTAAAGAACATGTTTTAATTATTGTGCCTAGCATCACATATTTTAATGGTAATAAATAAAATCATTTCATATAAACATTAATTAAATAGATAAAAAATATACCCATAATATTGTAACAATGATCAAGACAACAGTTCCCACTAAACAAGTCATACACAGATATTGCCCCCATGTTTCTAAACGCCAGCATTCAATAAACTTCATCTCCATAACCTGGATGAGTTGAAATATTGTATCATTTTTACTGGCCATGTTCTAATGTCCTGTTGGGAATAGTTTTTATGTACTTCATAACAAAACTTACAGACCACTGGCATTCAAGAAAAGAGATCCATAATCATTTCAAGGTGAATTTGGATGCTTTAATGTCCTACAACATGAATTCCCTTTTTCTGTTTGGCTAAAAATAAATTAGTTACTTAAACGATAAGGGTTTTGCAGTTTTGCGTATTGATTTTGTGTCCAAATAATTTTGTTAATATCATAATACAGTTCTTGATATATTGAGTTACCAATTAGTATTGAATAGACTTTGATTTCCAGTGACAGAACCAACCCAAATAAACAAAAGCAAATTCATTGGCCCATACAACTGGAAATTGTAGGACAAACAAATCTTAGGCACAATTGGATCCAAAGACTCAACTTGTGGGTTTGTTCTCTCTCTCTCTCTCTTTCTCAGCTCTGCTGTGTTGTGTGAGCATCATTGTCTTCTTTGTCGGTCAGACTTTTTCACATGGAAAAGAGGCTGAATACCCCCAGCTGTTCCTTCACACTCATGCAGCGCCCTAAGTTAGTCAAGAGAAAGGGAAACTGAGTTTTGAAACATTTTTGATATGTAGTAAAACGTAATTTGTGTGCTTGTTTCTGTGCATGTGCACATGCAAACTTTTCTGGGAATGTTTCCATAATCTTCTTCAAATTCTCAAAGGTATATCATAGTTTATTCATCTAAAAATCCTTTACAACCTTTCTTTGGATTACTGCTGTTCCCCTGCTAAATCATATGAATTTGGCTAGACTTCAGATTATACTACCTTTCAGTTCTGACAAAGGTCCATAATAGAATTTTATTACTTGATTTTCTGACCATCATCATGATTGGTTCAGCAAACAATCTGATTGGTTCAGGATAACAAAGATACCCACATAAAGGCCAATAAGAAGTTTTTGCCTTTGTTTTTATTTTAAATTGGCACTAAAGAATCCAGGAGTCTCAAATTTAAGCATTTGGTTCATACTAGTATTGTGGTTCACTGGAGAAGGCAATGGCACCCCACTCCAGTACTCTTGCCTGAAAAATCCCATGGACGGAGGAGCCTGGTGGGCTGCAGTCCATGGGGTCGCGAAGAGTCGGACACGACTGCGCGACTTCACTTTCACTTTTCACTTCCATGCACTGGAGAAGGAAATGGCAACCCACTGCAGTGTTCTTGCCTGGAGAATCCCAGGGACGGGAGAGCCTGGTGGGCTGCCGTCTGTGGAGTCGCACAGAGTCGGACACGACTGAAGTGACTTAGCAGCAGTACTGTGGTTCATATTAGCAGTGTAATATGGACAAGGCAATGGCAACCCACTCCAGTACTCTTGCCTGGAAAATCCCATGGACAGAGGAGCCTGGTAGGCTGCAGTCCATGGGGTCGCTAAGAGTCGGACACAACTGAACGACTTCACTTTCACTTTTTACTTTCATGCACTGGAGAAGGAAATGGCAAGCCACTTCAGTGTTCTTGCCTGGAGAATCCCAGGGGTGACGGAGCCTGGTGGGCTGTCATCTATGGGGTCACACAGAGTTGGACATGACTGAAGCGACTTAGCAGCAGCAGCAGGACTGTAATATATTGATTCTGTCTGCAAACAGCTGCCCAACAGTAATTTACATAATGTTTTCATTTGCTTAGCTTAATCAGTAGGCACCAGGCAATTAATTTAATTAATCCAAATCAACAAATGTACCTGGAGAAACTACAGTATGCTAGGAATTGTTCCCGATACTTCATCTTAAACATAAGATTATAGCTTTGGAAATTTACTCAAAAGCTTATAGCAGTTGACCTTGGAAAAGGATAAAAATGTTGTCTGAAGTAGTACAATGATCTTCAACCATATCATATTAAAAGTTCTCTTTCTAAAAGATAAATATTGCATAATATTCATTTAACCTCCTGAACTGAAATTTATATATATCTCCTCCTATGTATAGTTTCAAAAATATTCTATATAATCCCTTAACTATAAATAATAAATCATGAATAATCTTTTAAAATAAAATAATTTTTATTTTAAAATATATGTGCTACTTAAAATGACTATTAGGTTCACGAAATATTCCAAAAGGGCAATTCTGCCTCCCAGGTTTTAGATTTCAAAAGATCAAAGTAGGTCAATTATGGGTAATAGATTCATTTGCTTGTTTAGCTTGGTTTCTAATTTCCATGCACTGCAGCCCCCAGGTCTGACCCATGTCATGCTAGCAGGTAGTTCAGACATGACAAATATGTATTTAAACATTCTCAATAATTACACAATTTTAGCTGTGTGTCATAAAGTTTTTAGCTTAAGTGTTTTATTGTAATTTTGATTTATTCTACTAATGAAGAACAAAATATTATGATGGTCTATACACCACATTGTTCTGGGCCTCTTCTGTGACAGCTGCAATGGGTCACTGTCTAGCCGAAATTTCAACCTTACTTTGATTCTTACATTTTCTCTAGGACAGTTCTTTGATAACATTGTAAAGTACCCACTTTGTTAGAATTTTATTTTCAGTGGTTTCCTAATACATATAGAGTGATAGTAAGAAAGAAGCTACAGATCTTTCTTCTTAGTTTTCTAATTTAACTATTGAGGAGAAATTGGAACTTAAATGACCCTCAGAAAATCAAACTTGAAAGAACACTGCAAACCTGAGGATAAAATAGCAGAATTGACAAATGCATTGAAATTCATAGCATGATAAAATTTTATTGCCAGGTGTAAAGTCCAGAACCTACTTAGAGTTAAAACTTTGGCAAACAGTTGGCCATAAACCTGAAGACTCACTATAAAGATCTGGCAGCGCTATAAAGAAGCATAGAATGTGAGCAAGATTTGGCAATGGGATGATCAAGTGAAAAGCAATGATTCTACTGCCCTACAGTTCCGACTGCTTTAAAACTTTCAGAAATATTACATCAACAGTAATGATCAGAGAAAGATGAATATGAAAATGTATTACTATGTTATATCTAGATAAGGCCTTTTTTATAATATAAATTATAATGTATGGGGTGCAATGGATGAAAGCCAAAACAAAGGAACTCTTTCTTAGACTGAGGCCTTATAGATATTAAATGATTGCAGCGGAAAGAAATATTTCATTTAAAATCCATATACAGATTTTAATATCTGAAAAGATTGATATTTGAATTCCCATTTGGATTGTCTTTATTTAGGGCAAATCCTCTGACTAAGCATTTAGTTACACAAATTAAAATCAAGGACATACTCATTATTCTGGAGAAAACTGAAATGACCTAAAAGCAAATATTTTAGGCTGTTAGCTAACTGTTAGAACAGAAATGCTAATTGTTCTCTTGAAAAGTGAAAGTGTCAGTTGCTCAGTCATGTCTGATTCTTTGTGAACCCATGGAATCAGTCTACCTAGTTATTTACCATCTACCCATCTATGTACCTATCTGTCATCTCTATCCATGTGGTACTGTGTGTGAGTGTGTGTGTGTGTGTGTGTGTGTGTGAGTGTGTGTGTGTGTAACTGAGTAATGGTGAGGAGCATCAGGAGTGCAGATTATCTAGAGGACCAGAGGGCAAATCCACAGCACAGTATCAGGTCTGGAATTTTCCCTGAAGAATGGATTATTCACTCTGGCAGTTGTCCTGAGAAGGGCATGGTTCTGAGGCAGAAAGTGGGAATTACATGAGTCACATTGTAGGGGAAGGGAGGAAGTTTTGACTTTCCCTGTGTGTCTTGGTATTCAGGGCCCATCAAAGATACCCTATTGGTGGGGATGGTTTTCACTGGGAATCATACTGCTCTAGGGGGTATTTTGAAAAGGAACAAAGGGGAATTTCTCAGTTACTATTTAATTTAAGTACCTTGGTAATTGGAAAAACCCAAGATCCTAGTCTTTCTGTTATACACACACAGTACTGAGAACTGTTGCCTGAAGTCAAAAGTCTGCTTAAATGCCCTGTGTTCAGTACCTAACTCTATTTTACATATAAACCAAGGTGGGTTTTGATAAGTTTAACATTCACTTGCTTTTTCTTGTAATGCAACCATTGAGAAAATCAAGTTGTTTACTAGTTACAGCACTGCTAGGGTATGATAATACAATGGATAATACAAGGATAATACCTTGGAGCTGCTGCTTTCATTGTTAGCTATACTGTAGCTGCCAGTCCTACTTAAGATTACAAGCTTTATTTTAATTATTTTCTCTTTATTTTTTAATACATTTTGAAAGGTTTGTTTATGTTGCATTATGTCTGAATTTCACTTTATTATGCCAACTAGATATTTGAAAATATTTGTTATTAAAAAGAGCATTCAATTTAATAAAGTTGAGAATCACCAACACAGAGATGGACAAAGAGCAAGTCAAGGAAGAGCATTATAAGTTATCCTCTTGTTAAATTACTTTTCCATTATGCTGAGCATCTTACAAAGTGTTCCAAAAATCTCTGTTGGATCTCAATAGTAATAAGAGAAATCTGGGTACGATCTGGGTCCCAGCTTACAATTAAAATAGTGGTTATTAAAAATATTTTTCATTGCTGAAATGCTGATTAACTAAAATATTTTAGAGCTGTGTTAGACCCTGATGCCAATAAGAATCCAGTAATCCCTCTAGCCTGTAACTTTTAAGGATAGTACCTGTACCTTGATCCCTGAACACTTGATTCCAGGCACTGGTTTGGAGATTAATCAAATCCTGCTGCAGAATCTGAATGATTGTCACATTTGTCTTTGTGAAACTTTTATATAAATGGGGTCAAAGTACTTACATTGCTGTGATGAGGAATCTGACTCCATTTTTAAACCCCGCCTTCAATGTTGCTTCACATCTGGACAAAGTGGTTTTAAAAAGCCTGAGTGTCCACTCGTTTGATGCTGTCATAAGACTTAAGCCATGCTGTTTCCTGCCAGTGCATAGGCACTCCCATCTCAGCCCCATACCCCACCTAACAATAAAACCCCAAGTGAATCTCCCTTCCTTGCTTTCTCAAGTCATTTTGGACCAGCTTGAGATACTTATCCTGGCCTCCCCAGAGATCTGTATTATGTAAGTAATAAGTAATTTCTTACCTTTCTGGTTACGTATGACATCACATTTCAACATCTGAATTAGGACAGATAAACCGAGTTTTTACTTGTCAACAACAACAGCAACAATTGGAAGCTAGAAATGGTAAGATATCTGAAAGTGCCAAGAGAAAATAACTGTCAAGCTGGAATTGCATAACCAAGCAAATCTCAGAATGAAAGTCAACAGATTATCAGATATATTAAAAATAAGAGTTCACTAGGCTCTCTTTACAATAAATTATAAAGGACATACTCCAGGAAGAGGAACTTACCTCAGAAGGACTAAGATGTCTGAACAAATAAAGGTGAAAAAAATTGACTTCCATTTAATTTTATAAAAGAGCCATCTGCACAAAGATTTTTTGATCACATGATTTATAATAACTAAAGTTGAAACAAACAAAAATCCTAGCTACACAGCATTAGGTGTCTGGTCAACTGAAAGCACTAGAAATTGGGAACAAAAATAAGAAAAGGAGAGAGAAAGGTATATAAATTCCTGATGTCATTGCTTAATGAAGGGACAGTGATTTCAGGGAGAGGAAATAGAAAGGGCGATATTGGAGAACCAGGAGAGCTGAAAGCAAGGAGAGCTGGTGACATGGCTGGTAGCTAGAGTCCCAGAAACTAAATATCCACATAGCTTTTAGAGGCAGGGGTAACTAGAAGTTGACATTATATGGCATTTGCTTAATGTAGTCAAAATTCATTTTTTCCTAATAACACGCTGAAACCTCCTATATACCAAATATTTGAATGACAATTAAGGAAAGAGGCAGGGCTTCTTATCTAGGCTGATATAATAGGAACAGGAAAGAAAAATAAGCTTAGTGGGAGAAACCCTAAACTAAATCAGCATATAGTGGCCCTGAGCCCAGAGGCTAAGGGTACTCTGGGGAAAGCAGAAATAACAGAAACTTTGGAAGAGGTCCGAATTGGGGATAGTAATTGTTAAGGGTTGTAGTTTTAGATAAAGTGCTCGGGGAAGTCTTAGTGACAAGATAACACTTTAAAAATGTGAGTGAGTGAAGTCGCTCAGTCGCGTCCAACTCTTTGCGACCCGGTGAACTGTAGCCCCCCAGGCTCCTCTGTCCATGGGATTCTCCAGGCAAGAATACTGGAGTGGGTTGCCATTTCCTTCTCCAGGGGATCTTCCCAACCCAGGGATGGAAGCCAGGTCTCCCGCATTGCAGGCAGACGCTTTACCGTCTGAACTGAAGGGCTTTGCTATGCTATGCCATGCTAAGTCACTTCAGTCGTGTCCGACTCTGTGTGACCCCATAGATGGTAGCCTACCAGGCTCCCCTGTCCCTGGGATTCTCCAGGCAAGAACACTGGAGTGGGTTGACATTTCCTTCTCCAATGCATGAAAGTGAAACGTGAAAGTGAAGTCGCCTAGTCATGTCCAACTCTTAGCGACCCCATGGACTGCAGCCTACCAGGCTCCTCCGTCCATGGGATTTTCCAGGCAAGGGTACTGGAGTGGGGTGCCATTGCCTTCTCTGAACTGAAGGGCTTTAGAGGCCGTCAAATGGACATGACCTCTAAAGGCAATTTTGATGGTTTTACATAGAAATGACCTCTAATGGAAGAGAACACAAATGGGAACTATTTGAGATACATTTCTACGTAAAATGTACTTTGCACATAATTCAGCATTTTAAATGAGCGCTCTGCAACCGAGACCAAATATCAGTCATCTCTTGAGGTTTTCTACTGTGTACCAACATCAAATCTACATAGGAACAAATGTTACTCCTGCTTTTCTCTTCTATATCAAATGTCCTGAAGCCTTTGTGTCTCTCTGGAGAGAGGCCGAGTTTCTGAAGGCACATTCCAATATAAACATCATCGATGGGGTAGAGAAGGACCCGGTCAGTTACATTGTACAGTCTCAGGTCCAGGTGGCCAGAGTAGAGGAATCCGCCTTCTCCTGCATAAGGCGGGTAGACGCCAGTGTAAACAACTTCCGGGATGTAGTACTTGAGTTTCTTATCCCAATGAGGTCCAGCATTATAAATCACGTCACCAATAAACAAATCTTTGGCTTTGTTCCCGGATAAGCTATTCAAGTAATTCGGGAGATGATGGGTGTTCACAAAAACATCATCATTGCCCTTGAACACGAACTCTGCATTTGGGCAGGAAGTGCTCACCCACCTGAGAAAGAGTACTTCTTTCAGAGACAAGTTGAAGAATGTATCTCTGTAGTTCCACAAAAGAATGTAGATCACATCAAAAATTTGTCCCTGTAGGCAAGGGAGAAAAATAGTAGCTAGTTGAAGTAATTCTTGGAACAAAGTAAGTTCAACATGAGTGTTATTGAATATTATTTTATTGAGAAGTTGATTTGGTTATATGAGGGAAAGACACAAAAACATACATTTGGGAAACAGAAGCACTTATTTGATAATTAAGCATCTTGGGAAAATTAGAGCAAATAGAAAGTCAACATTTTGTGAAATCAGTAGTTTGAGAAAACGAAGCAGCAAGGACACTTTTAATGTTATATCTATCACATTCTAATCTTCCATGCATGGGTTGAATCCTGTTTATAAAATATGTACCTATGTCTTCTTTTTATGTCAAACCTAAAAGCATAAGTCTTTGAAGTTTCTATTCTCTAGAGTAAATCCAAGCAATAGTTAAGGTTTCCTGCTGCTGTTCATTTAGAAACACAGGGAATTGCAAGTTAACATAACAAAGAAAGCCTCTATTTATTAAAAATAATTGGAAAATATTTTAGCAAAGTATTTTGTTCTGCAAAAGCTTAAGCATCACACTTGTATCACTAAGGAATGTACCACGTGAAGAGATAAATGTAAGGAATAGATTTTGTAGCAGATTTTGATTAAATAAAATCTGCTAGATAATACCAAAAAAAGGCCCTTTTGTTACATGTTAAGATGCATGCTCACCATGAGATGTCTTTAGGTTCTGATACTACTCAAAAATAATAAACAGATAGATATCCAAGTGTCAAGCTTTGATTTTTTTTTTTTTTTTTTTTGTAACTAACACATCAATTTTGATTTGGGAAAATAGGCCTAAAAGCTAACGGTGTAATACATCAAAAAGAAATAAAATAGATGCAAAAATGTATGTGGAATACAAACAAGACTATTCACAAGTTTTCACTAAAAAGTATTTTGACTCAACATATATGCAACTTACAGTAACAAAGCAGACTATTATGAGGCATCTTAAAAATACGTTACTTGATATATGAATCCTCAACAAGTGGTCTGAACCAAAGCACTCAAATTTGATATTTAAGATGTAAATGTTTATTGTTGGCCTGAGGAAAGGAAAGAAGCCTCTAATCTAGTGTTATTTCATGATTTAGATAGCAAGAGAATGTGTCATTTTTTCTTTTTCAGTCTATTCATCTTTGACATTTATTTCCTTCTGCTCAAATACCAAAAAAAAAAAAAAAAAATCAGACACCAAAATCAAAAACCAACAAGGAAAAGTATTTCTACCTATTTGAAAAGATCAATTGAATTTTGGTATGTTTACATATATTTAATTTATATTTTAGAATTAGGTCACATTTTTATCTTAACACAACTCTTTATTAACATGTTTCTCTTCTGTGACTAAATTATAATTAGATTCCTACAAGGAGGATAGGATTTATGGAAGATTACTGTTACTTGTGTCTACATTTACTTTATTTCATTTTGAAATATAAGTAAAGAAGTTACTGAAGGCATTTGAATAAAAAGTAGCATAATCTTAGATAATGTCCTAATAAATTTTCATGAATCACTTTATAAACTGATTTTTTACCTTGATTACAAAATTATAATTTCTATCAATAAAGATTCAAAATAGAATATTCTTTAATACTTATTCCTTTACAAAAATTGAAGTGACATTTATTTTTCGAGTATACTTTCTAGATTTAAAGTTTCCTGACTACTAGCGAAAGTCGCTCAGTCATGTCTGAATCTTTGCGACCCCATGGAATATACAGTCCATGGAATTCTCTAGGCCAGAATACTGGAGTGGGTAACCTTTGCCTTCTCCAGGGGCTCTTCCCAACCCAGAGATTGAACCCAGGTCTCCCTCATTGCAGGCAGATTCTTTACCAGCTGAGCCACAAGGGAAGCCCAAGAATACTGGAGTGGGTAGCTTATCCCTTCTCCAGTGGATCTTCCTGACCCAGGAATCTAACTGGGGTCTCCTGCATTGCCGGTGGAGTCTTTACCAACTGAGCTATCAGGGAGGCCTGATAGCTAGAGCCTCCTGGCTCTAGCAACACATCAAATTGTTGAAAGCTTTCATTTCTTCATTTATCCTCCCTCCTGGAAGTCTTTTCACATGCAGACCCAACATTCTTAATCCTTCCATTGCTTTTTAAAAAAATGTATTTGTTTTTAATTGCAGAACAATTGCTTTACAATATTGTGTTGGTTTCTACCATATGTCAACATGAATCAGCCATAGGTATATATATGTCCCTTCCCTCTTTAACCTCCCTCCCATCTCCCATGATATGGCTTTATGTTCTCTCACTATAAGCCTCTTCTTTGGGTTGCTACTATTTGTTTTGGCTTTTCTAAAACAAAATACATAAAATTTCATGAAACACTTCACAGCAGACCGACCAGTATGAGGCAGCATAGGACTCTCACTCTGCTTTGTTCTAGATCTTATTTTCTACAATAAATACCAAAATATTTTCTTTGGGAGAATGCACTATAATGTGATTTTACAGATGCATTCATTATAAATAGAAATTTAAATAACACTTCAGAAACTGAAATTTTAAACTTTTGTGAAAAAAACAAACAAGCATTGTGTACAAAGGCTCCCATATTCTTACTGGACATAGAAGGCAGGCTCCTGTTTGGGGCTCTTTGCACCTGCTGATTGCTCTCACTGAAATATTCTCCAATTACCAACATGGCTCATCATTGTCTTCCTTTTTGCATTTGTTCATATGTAACCCTTTCAGGAATACCATCACTGACGATATTCAAACCACTCCATTTAAAATTATAGACCCCTTCCTTGGCATTCTCTTTTACCTTCTCTGAGGCTTTTGATTATCTGACCTCTTATCTACTTTACTTATTTTGTATATCAACTGTCTTGCCCTGCTAGAATATTGTTTCATTGAAGACTGGGTTTTTTTGTTTCTGGGGTTTGTTTTGTTCATGGTTGTATTTCCAATGATACAACAGTGCTTGAATAAAGTAAAATGTTCAATAAATATTCATTACATGAATGAATTCTTTGAAAACACTCAATAATTTTATATTTGTTTCCATTAAAAATGAACTCAGTCTGTTGAGGTAAAAAGTCATACAGAGACAAATGCACTAAATAAAATTTAGACACAGCAAATCAAAAAGCAAAACTAGTTTTTGCATTTGTAATAAAATATAAATGTTACAGAAATTCAGCTTCAAAATATATGTTCCTCAGGCCAACAATAAAAATTCAGCTCTTCAATGGAACAAAATAGAGAGCCCAGAGATAAATCCACGTACATATGGACACCTTATCTTTGACAAAGAAGGCAAGAATATACAATGGAGAAAAGACAATCTCTTTAACAAGTGGTGCTGGGAAAACTGGTCAACCACTTGTAAAAGAATGAAACTAGAACACTTTCTAACACCATACACAAGAATAAACTCAAAATGGATTAAAGATCTAAATGTAAGACCAGAAACTATACAACTCCTAGAGAAGAACATAGGCAAAACACTCTCCGACATAAATCATAGCAGGATCCTCTATGACCCACCTCCCAGAATATTGGAAATAAAAGCAAAAATAAACAAATGGGACCTAATTAAAATTAAAAGCTTCTGCACAACAAAGGAAACTATAAGCAAGGTGAAAAGAATGGGAGAAAATAATAGCAAATGAAGCAACTGACAAAGAATTAATCTCAAAAATATACAAGCAACACCTGCAGCTCAATTCCAGAAAAATAAATGACCCAATCAAAAAATGGGCCAAAGAACTAAACAGACATTTCTCCAAAGAAGATTTACAGATGGCTAACACATGAAAAGATGCTCAACATCACTCCTTATCAGAGAAATGCAAATCAAAACCACTATGAGGTACCATTTCACGCCAGTCAGAATGGCGTGAAAGTCTACAAGCAATAAATGCTGAAGAGGGTGCGGAGAAAAGGGAACCCTCTTACACTGTTGGTGGGAATGCAAATTAAGACAGCCACTATGGAGAACAGTGTGGAGGTTCCTTAAAAAACTGGAAATAGAACTGCCATACGACCCAGCAATCCCACTGCTGGGCATATACACTGAGGAAACCGGAATTGAAAGAGACATGTGTACCCCAGTGATCATCACATCACTGTTTATAATAGCCAGGACATGGAAGCAACCTAGATGTCCATCAGCAGACAAATGGATAAGAAAGCAGTGGTACATATACACAATGGAGTATTACTCAGCCATTAAAAAGAATACATTTGAATTAGTTCTAATGAGGTGGATGAAACTGGAGCCTATTATACAGAGTGAAGTAAGCCAGAAAGAAAAACACCAATACAGTATACTAACGCATATATATGGAATTTAGAAAGATGGTAACGATAACCCTGTATGCGAGACAGCAAAAGAGACACAGATGTATAGAACAGTCTTTTGGACTCTGTGGGAGAGGGCAAGGGTGGGATGATTTGGGAGAATGGCGTTGAACAATGTATAATATCATATGTGAAATGAATCACCAGTCCAGGTTTGATGCATGATACAGGATGCTCGGGGCTGGTGCACTGGGATGACCCTGAGGGATGGGATGGGGAGGGAGGTGGGAGGGGGGTTCAGGATGGGGAACACATGTACACCCATGGTGGATTCATGTTGATGTATGGCAAAACCAATACAATATTGTAAAGTAATTAGCCTCCAATTAAAATAAATAAATTTATATTTAAAAAAATTCAGATCTTACATGTCAAATCTGAGTGCCATGGTTCAGATCCATTTGTATGAGATAAACTAAGGCTTCCTCAAGGTTTCCCATTTTTAAAATGATGAATTATTGGTCCTTTTCAAATCAAATCATAAACAAAGAGGTACTCTATTTGTGTTTAAATGGACACAGCGTTAATAAATAAAAATTTAAATAATAACATTGAGAGTCTCTCAAAGACAATAACCAAAATTAGTTCATTAGGCTCAAAGTAAACTATACAAAAATTTAGAAAAAGCAAATGTAAGATTTATAGTTTTTCTAGAAAACTTTTACTGCTAGATATGTTGTGGACTTGCGGGCTCTTTGTGTTTTAGAAAGCTAATATGATGCAACTACTATACATTGGAGTCTACAGAAGCAAAATGTAATACAACATAGTAATATTCATCAGAGAAAAATACATGTTTGTGACTTTTTGAATTTTAGAAATACAAATAGAGAATTGCAGATCTGCATTTCAAAAGCAAAACGATGTGAAATGATAAAATGTATGAAATTTCCTAATTTGTTGACCATGCTAAAAGTACTTCAGGAGCATCATAACTAAGGAATGATTTTTTATGCAGTCTAATTTTCCACTTTATGCAAAAGAACTTCATTAAAATCACATGTTTATTCAAGAATCAAGCACAGAATTTATTGTATCGTTTTGGGTAGCAAAGTCTGATGATAAAGAATCAGTTCTTCTCACCTTAGTTTTTCTAACCTTAAACCAAGGGCATCCGTGATGTTCTAGGTGAGAATTCAAATAAAATAATTATCACTTTCTATAGCATTCATGGGGGGAATGGGAGGTAAATAAATATTTTTATCCTCCAAATTTTGTTAAAAGAAAAGGAAAAACATTGCAATTGCTCTTTACATAATTATCTTATCTATGTACTTGAGAAGAATTTTTTTTTTTATCAATATGGCCAATTGAAATGGCAGAGTTGATTAGATTTTGTTTTGTTTACCAGAAATAAAACTTGTTCTTCTTCCATTTAATCATTCAGTAAATATTAGAGAAGTTTTTTGTTTGTTTTTTAAATAATCAGTATAGGACAGGTTTTCATGGCCAGGAGAGAATTCTCAGATAGTTCTGATTGCTTTTCCATGTACTGACTCCCTGACCTGTGCTGTTCAAAACCTCTGCTGCTTGCTGTCTTTTCATCAGGTTAAATAGCTGGGGGAAAAAAGTACATTTTGTGAAGTCTATTTATTTTTATCACCACTCATTTTTAGAGACTGGATAAGCAGAAGCACTCAGGAAAATAATTACCTTGGACTGTTTCTCAAAAAAAAAAAAAAAAAAAATCACTTCGGGGTTAAACTAGGATTAGAAAATTCTCAGAAAGTCATTCGATTTTGGAAGAAGTTTCCACCAGATTGAGCACTTCATTTACCTTAACAATACTTTCACACCTCATTTTCTCTTCCAGTGATGCTGTCCATTCCAGGGCCCCATTGCACATAAAGCTTAAGTATTCAGAAAGTTGTCAACAAGAATGTTTACTTGTCTAGTCATGTTTAGCTTAGGAAAATAAATGCAACAGAAATACCAGCTGTACTTCCTAAAGCACTCTGAAAAATAAGATATTGAGCTTCAGTACAGAGAATTTCTACAACCTAACATAGGATTTTGCCTCCAAGATATGGAAATTTGTAAATTTTCTACCAGAGTTCGCCAGACATTCTTTTTAAGGAAACAATTACACTATTTACAAAATCACTAGGGTGTAGGATCTAGAAGCAACAGCTGCAGGGACTATTAAAAGGATAGATTGGACCATTACAGTCTTTGTGCAAGAGCTCCAGGCTGGGCAACAATATTGTCAGCTACTCCTGCATATCAGAACCCACCCTGGCAGAAGCTTCACCTACAAACTGAAGGCATACATGCTCCTGAATTTCTGTTCTTACGATTCAGAAGGTGTGCAGCTTAACTGAAGTTGAAAAAAAATGGAAAATGAGAAATATAGATCCATATTGTATGTATTCTTCAATGAAATAAATTATTTACTGTGAATTCAGTATATCTATAACAAGGACATAGATCGATATATGACTGACAGATGAATGTATAGATAAATATATGTATATATATGATATATTCAAGTAGCTTTGTTTAATCTATTATAAACAAAAATGCCACTTGAAAGAAGTCAAGCTTCCCAGCTGTCCCAAGAGCAGACGTGAAAACAGATGACCTATGTGTCGAAACTTAAAACTAATATGAATAAGTTACTGTGGAGAAATGTTCATCCCAGGTTTGATGAAGAAAAAAATTTCACTCCTACAATGACTCCGGCACTATCTTGATGTGTATTATTCAGATCCCTATCTGGGCTCAAAACTCAAAGCACATGCTTTAAAGCTGCCGCATATGCCTTATAGGGCACCCAGAGCCACCTTTAAAAAACTAATTACCATAAAAGTTAAGTTCATGTTCAGTGCATTCTATTTATCTACTTTATTCACTGCCATTCCTTGCTATAACTTTCAACCTTTTTTTCATGGAATACGTAGAAATGCATTTTATTATTGTATACAAAGACACCATCCAGATTTCCCCCCATGTTCTAGTTTTGATTGTGTAGAATTGTAAACCATTGCTGTATGTTAACTTTCAACCTTTTAAACCACCACTTCTGAAAAATAAGGACTTGCTGATGCAGCATCATCTTCTAGGTAAAAGGAATTTGTGCTTATTTTTCAACTACTTATATATGCATTTTAATACTTTGATCTCAAAGTATAAAATGAAATGTGCTTTTATTTATCAAAATAATTTAAGATAGGAAGTGGAAAGAAGGATAATTTTGTGTAAGTCTTCTGTTACATGAAGAAATAATGTATTCTGGGATAATAGAATGTTGGTACAGAGATTTAACCTATTTCCTTAAGTTTTAAATTTTAGCATATATAGACAGTTAATCACAAACTGATGAAATCCCATCTTGTTCTATGTTGCAAAACATTTCTCTGTTTCCTTGAAAAAAATGACTGTTAAACCAAAATAATTCCAGTTTCTCATTAAGGAAATAGCGCAATGGGCCAGATGTTATTCATTCATTCATTCATTCATTTCTGGCGTGTTTATGCAAGCATTAGTCACTACATTTTTATGGAGCTCTTATTATATACCAAGCATTTTTTACCCAAAGAATGTCCTAAAATGTCCTAAAATGATCAGACTCAAGTTGGAGGAGAACTTCTGGTAAAAGAAAATCCTCATTAATCAGTATTTCAACAGATGTGGGGGGTGTGTGTGTGTGGTAAAGATGCTCTAACAGTGAAAAAACTTGCACACTAAATTTGACTCTCAACCCTGATGCCTATTAACTGAGTTCTCATGAGGTTATTCCTTAATATTTTTAAGTTATATTTTTCTTTTCTGTAAAATGGGGATCATAATCATCTCACAGAGTTGTTACAAGGTTAAAATGATTAAAATATGTAAATTAATTAGATAATTGAATGAAATACATATATTAACTGGTACGTACAAGTTATCTTTTTTAAAACTATGTATTCAATATCATTTAGCAGGTGAGATGGTTAGTTTTTTGTGTCAACCTGGCTAGGCTATTGTACCCAGTTATAATCAAGTGCAAATCTAGGTGTTGCCATAAATATATTTTGTAGATGTGGTTAATACATTGAGTCAGTTTGACTGAGTCAGTAAAAGTCGCTCAGTTGCATCCCGCTCTTTGCGACCCCATGGACTATACAGTCCATGGAATTCTATACAGTCCATGGAATTCTCCAGGCCAGAATACTGGGTAACCTTTCCCATTTCCAGGGGATCTTCCCAACCCAGGGACTGAACCCAGGTCTCCTGCATTGCAGGAGGATTCTTTACTAGCTGAGCCACAAAAAAAGCCCAAGAATACTGGAGTGGGAAGCCTATCCCTTCTCCAGCAGATCTTCCCCACCCAGGAATCAGACCTGGGTCTCCTGCATTGCAGGCGGATTCTTAAAAAACTGAGCTATCAGAGAAGCATAAGTGAAAGTGAAAGTCGCTCAGTACTGTCCCATTCTTTGAGACCCTATGGACTATACAGTCCATGAAAGTCTCCAGGCCAGAATACTGGAGTGGGTAGACTATCCCTTCTCCAGCGGATCTTTCTGACCCAGGAATTGAACTAGGATCTCCTGCATTGCATTCTTTACCAACTGAGTTACCAGGAAAGCCCTATATAGAATCAGTTGGTTTTAAGCAAAAGCCATGGTGCCTTCAATCATATGAATGGTTCTCATCTGGATCAGCTGATGGCCTTAAGAGCAAAAACTATGGTTTTCCAGCATAAGAGGAAATTATACTCAAGATTGGTACATTAATTCCTGCCTAAATTTCCAGGCTCTTGGCATGCCCTACAAATGTTTGGACTAGCCTGGCCACTCTCAACAATCGTGAGTGCCAATTTCTTAAAATGAATCAAGCATATGTATATGCACAGAAACAAATACACTACTGATTCTATTTCTATAAATATTAGACATATGTATGTATATTTGCATACATATATGAATATATTATGTATATTCTGTCAGTATTATTGCTTCTGTTTCTCTGGGGATCTTGAGTGATACAGTAGGGGAAACACAATACTGATTTTCTATTAATAAACTGTATGCTTCAGTTTTGTTTTCTGTCTGATAATCAGCCATCTGTGCTTCAGTTGCAAACTTCACCTAAATAAAATTTCACATGTGTAACAGCATCAGTGACTAAGAAATGATAGAAGTTTTGATGGATAACGAGAAGACAATGTGTATTGTAAAAGAACCATAGCCCTAAAGTGATTAAAAAAGAAAAAGAAACCTACAGCCCTGTAATGACAGCCCTGTACGTCTCCTTTCTCAAAGTGTTCCCTCTGAGCCATACACTTTGCTTTTTTTCCCTTTTTTCTCTTTCTCCTTCCTCCTTTCCAAGGTGCTGTATTCTTCTATGCATTGCCCTAACATGCTTGATTCCATTTATATGCAAAGTAATTTAATTTTATTTCCTATCAGTATTAAACAGTGCACATAATCCCATGTATAATTTTATATCCTCAAGCATGTCAAAATCATTATACCAAAGATAAAAAATTTGCCTTGCTTTTAGAAAGTTACTATCACAGAGACTTGCATCGTACCTTGTTTAACAGCATAGCTTAACACCATAGCTCACCATTTTGTTCAGCTATTTATATTCTTTTATGTATATTTAAGTAATAAATCTTAACATACTCTTAATTTATTCTATACCTTATAGCTTTTGGTCTAATAGTAAATAGAATATTTCTATTTCCTTTTTAATTGTATTTTGCTGATATAAAAGAAGGACATTTAATTTTATTGCAAAATTATTGACTCTTTTGAACTGTGGTGTTGGAGAAGACTCTTGAGAGTCCCTTGAACTGCAAGGAGATCAAATCAGTCATTCCTAAAGGAACTCAATCCTGAATATTAATTAGAAGGACTGATGCTGAAGCTGAAGCTCCAATACTTTGGCCACCTGATGAGAAGAACTGACTCATTGGAAAAGACCCTGATCCTGGAATAGATTAAAGGCAGGAGGAAAAGGGGATGACAGAGGATGAGATGGTTGGATGGCATCACCGACTTGATGGACATGTATTTGAACAAGCTCTGGGAGTTGGTGATGGACAGGGAAGCCTGGCCTGCTGCACTCCATGGGCTGGTAAAGAGTCGGACACAACTGAGCGACTGAACTGAACTGAATGTTACAGTATCCAATTATTGGAATAAATTGTTAATTTTAACTTACAGACTCCTTTGCATTTTGTGGAAATATTTTGTTGTTGCTGTTCAGTCACTAAGTTGTGACCAACTCTTTGTGACCTCATGGACCACAGCATGCCAGGCCTCCTTGTCCTTTATCTCCCAGAGTTTGCTTAAACTCATGTTCACTGAGTTGGTGATACCATCCAACCACCTCATCCTCTGTCACCCTCTTCTACTGCCCTCAGTCTTTCCCAGCATCAAGGTCATTTCTACTGAGTTGACTCTTCACATCAGGTGGCCAAAGTTTTGAAGCCTCAGCTTCAGCAACAGTCAGTCCTTCCAATGAATATTCAAGTTTGATTTTCTTTAGGATTGACTGGTTTGATTTCCTTACTGCCCAAGGGAATCTCAAGAGTCTTCTCCAACAACATCATGATTTGAAAGAATCAATACTTCAGCACCCAGCCCTTTTATGGTCCAACGCTCACATCTGTACATGACTACTGGAAAAAATTGTAGGTCCTATTTAATTTTTATAGCCCTCTTTATAATTTTTAAGATTTTATTTCTTATTTCAATAAAAGTTAAACAATCATTAAATTGTATGCATCTAAAATTTGGAAAATGTAAAGCAAAAAGTAAAACTGAATTACAAGTTGAAATTTTTAAGTATATTTCTTATTTCTAATTTTATTTAATTTCTGTTGAGAATGTTATCTGTGAGATCCTGATTCTCACAAATTTTTTATGGTTTACTTTAGATGTATCATATGACTTTAAATATTAGAGTATTTTTAATTATATGGAAATAATTGCCAAAATAGTTAGCTAAAAACTTAGGTAGTGTGGCTTAAGGGGAGTAGAAAGTTAAGAAGATGCTATTTCTATGTACACACTTTGAAAGTCTATTTAACTCTGTAAAATGTTTGAATGTATAGTTTCTTAAATCTCATTTTACTTTTTTGGAGGGGGAACCTTAAATGAATGCTTATTCATATTCTATGCCATTTTAAATTTATAGCCATACTTCAGTTATACTTCTGCTTTGTTTTTACACTTTGTTTTATTTTTGATATTGGTGATTCATTGGTTTTAAATGTTGCAGATATCTTTCCTTAGTCAGTTCTTGTCTACTAATGCTACCTATTAGCATCTATTTTTCATCTTAGTATTTGCCTCTAAGATCTTATTCAGGTAGCCATAGATCACAAATATGTTCTCCTATATTTTCTTCCTTCAGCTCTATGCTTACCTATAGTCTACCTCTATAGGTAAGATATGGAGAAGGAAATGGCAACCCACTCCAGTGTTCTTGCCTGGAGAATCCTATGGACAGAGAAGCCTGGTAGGCTGCAGTCCATGGGGTCGCACAGAGTCGGACATGACTGAAGCGACTTGGCAGCAGCAGCATAGGTAAGATAAGAGGGATGTATATATTTTTTAAAGTTTCATTGAGAAATAGTTAACATGTAATATTATATTGGTTTCAGATATGCAGTAATGATTATATATTTGCATGTATTGCAAAAAAATTGACACAATGAGTATATCCATCACCATATATATATACATCTATATATGTACACTTTCTGTGGGTATGATGAGACCCTTTAACATCTGTTCTCTTAGCAACTTTCAAATCTACAATAAAGCATTATTAATTTTAGCTAATGTGTTGTACATTATATCTCAAGGACTTATTTATTTTATACTGAAAGATTGTACCTTTTGCCCACCTTCACTCATTTTGCCCACCCCTCATCCCCCACTCTGGCAACCACTAATCTGTTTTCTGCATTGACTTCATTATGTTTTTCAAATTTAATTTTTAATCAAACTGTAATGTAAATTAAACATAACAGTGGATCCAGATCTTTCTACATATTTAGCTATGAAATCTTAGGTAATATTCTCAACTTCTAAATTGTTCATTTGTAAAATTTGTAATGTCATCTACCTAATAGGGTGGCCACAAAGATTTAGTTGTACAGCATGTCATATTCTTAATACAATGTCCAACACAGTGAACCCTAAATAGATAAAGGTTAAAAATACACACGACTGAAAATTTATTCTTAAAATAGTTTGAAAGTTTTTCTAATAGCTACTTTGCATCCTGTTAAGTTAATGCCCTCTCACTAAAATGTACAGGAGATTTATGTACTCTTAAAAGTTAAGGCATAGAATTGACAGGATATACAGTTAGCAAAATAAAACTATTAAAAGATCAATACAGCTGTGTAGAGGCTTAAGAATTAGAATTAATATTCAATTAATTAATTGAATTACTAATTAATATTCAGTTAGAACCATTAAGAATTTAGTGTTTTATTGATATATATGTCCTATTCGTATCATAAGATGTTGAGTATACTTAATTTACTTTCCAGTAAAACTATAAGATTAATTGTGTCTATTGCTTTTCTTTCTGCTCATTACTCATCTTCTGACTGTAGCATTCTTTGGTTCTGAACTGCAAGTCCTGAACTGAATGCATTGAATCATTTTATTGCTGCTTTCCCTCCTGACTGGTACAGAACTAAAGCTATTTCACTCTCTGACTGGTCTTGCTGAACATCAACAAATGCTTATTTTCAGATTGAAGCTTAATAGTATGTTCCACAGTTGAGAAACACTCATATTTAAGGAAAAGATATTTTTAAGCTTTGATAGAGACTATTTGAAATGCAAATTTTATTTTCATGTTCTAAGATTTTTAAGGAGACCACACTGGGGATAAAGTTGAACAGTATTTTTTATAAAATGGTATAAATATTTATTTTGAGAATTTTATAGACAAGCTAATTGACTTTTATTAATAGGAATGTTTTACTTAAAATTAAATATATTAATTCTCCCTCTCTCCTTGTGGGCAGAATATGAGGTGGGAGGAGAGAAACAAGTAATTCTTGTTTAAGACATTAATCTTTTTGAGAAAGTTGTTCTTTCTAATCTCACTCTTTTACCAGCTGAGCCACCAGAGAAGCCCTCTAATCTCACTCATATGTCGTTATTGTTGCTTTTGCTTCCCTTTGTTGTTGTTCAGTCACTAAGTCATGTCCGACTCTTTGTGACTCCATGGACTGAAGCATCTCCGGGAGTTCACCTGGTCCATTGAATCAGTGATTCTATCCAACCATCTCATCCTCTGCCACCCTCTTCTCCTTTTGCCTTCAATCTTTCTCACCTTCAGGGTCTTTTCCAATGAGTCAGCTCTTCACATAAGATGGCCAACATATTGGAGCTTCAGCATCAGTTTTTCCAATGACTATTCAGGTTTGATTTCTCTTAGGATTGACTGGTTTGACCTCCTTGCTGTTCAAGGGACTCTCAAAAGTCTTTCCAGCACCACAATTTGAAAGCATAAGTTCTTCAGTGCTCAGCCATCCTTATGGTGCTACTCTCACAGTGTACATGGCTACTGGAAAGGCTATAGCTTGGACTACATGGATCTTTGTTGGCAAAGTCATGTTCTTGTTTTTAATATGCTATTTAGGTTTGTCATAGCCTTCCTTCCAAGAAGCAAGTGTCTTAATTTCATGGCTGAAGTCTCCATCCACAGTGATTTTTGGAGACCATGAAGAGAAAATCTTTCCTGCTTCCACTTTTTACTCTTGTATTTGCCATGAAGTGATGGGAACAGATTCCCTGATCTTATTTTTTTTAATGTGGAGTTTTAAGCCAGCTTCTTCACTCTACTCTTTCACTCTTAGCAAGAGGCTCTTTAGTTCCTCTTGTTTCTGCTATTAGTGTGGTGTCATCTGCATAGCTGAGGTTGTTGATATTTCTCCCTGCAGCCTTAATTGCAGCTTGTAACTCATCTAGCCCACCCTTTCGCATGGTGTAACCTGCATATAAGTTAAATAAACAGGGTGACAGTATACATCTTTGTTGTACTTCTTTCCCAATTTTGAATCAGTCAGTCCATGTAAGGTTCTAACTGTTGCTTCTTGACCCACATACATGTTTCTCAGGAAACAGGTAAGATGATCTGGTATTCCCAGCTCTTTAAGAATTTTCCAAGGTTTGTTGTGATCTACACAGTCAAAGGCTTTCATGTAATTGATGAAACAGAAGTAAATGTTTTTCTGGAATTCCCTTGCTTTCTCTGTGATCTAACAAATGTTGGCTATTTGATCTCTGGTTCCTCTGCCTTTTCTAAACCCAGCTTGTACATTTGGAAGTCCTCTATTTAAGTACTGCTGAAGCCTAGCTCGAAGGATTTTGAGCATAACCTTAGTAGCATGGAAAGTGAGTGCAACTGTTCAGTAGTTTGAACATCCTTTAGCACTGCCTTCCTTTGGAATTGGGAATTGTTTCCATTACCTTTGTGCAAGTAACAACTAATGTTCATTGAACATTTGCTGTATACTGATCACTATGGTAAATGCTTTACCTACATCATCTCATTTAATCCAGACATCACATAGCTCTTTTTCTAACAATGGTTTTCTCTAATTTACATATAAAAGCCCTGAAAATATTGGGAACAAGAAATGCATTGCCTAGAACCTCAGAGGCAGTGATTCTTGAAGGTATACTTTATAGCCAGGTATTACTTGATACTGTGCCATACTCTTTTTACAAACAAAAATGGATAGTTAGTTACTGTATGCCCAGAAATGTGCTTTCCACAGAATTGGTATTGACTCCTGAACCTTCACCACTGAAACTAATTTTGAATTACTTAAGCATACTTTAAAAAAATAGGGGTATTCTTCAACTGAAAACATATGCTGAATATAGATCTTTAGTGTCTTTGGGGAGACTAGTTTATTGTTTCCCCAAAAAACAATTAACTGGGAAAAAACTCTCTTGTTGCTTGATCTAGTCTCAGATCAACAAGGCCATATCTTCATCCAAAGGGAAAAAAATAGAGTCTGCATGCATTTTTACAAGCAATAATGCACCTCAAATATTTCCAGTATTCTGTGAAATAACTTCTCCACAGTCCACCTGCTGACTCTGAACCAGTGCTTTTTTTATGTGAATAGTTCTGACGTTGCTTAGTCCAATGACTTCAATCAAAAGTCCATTCCCCTCATAACCTAACTAGAAAAATTCACTATCTTCCATTACTGCTAATCTCTTTTCTTGTTTACAGGTTGCTAGAGGTGAGGCATTTTCAGGGTCGGGGACTAGTGGCTGCTGGGAGAAACTGAAGAGTTTGAAGTTATGATAGATCAGATTCATCTTGTCTGAGTCTCTCAGAATATTTTAAAGAATTTTCTCTGCAGGATGAAGTGAGAGTTCTTTGACAGGCTGGATTGTATGAAATTAATTTTCTGCATGCAGCTTGATTTTACTTAGAGTAAATGTGTTGTTCTTAGATTGATAAGAACCAGTGTCTCTTTTTGCACACTACCCTCTGACAGAAAGTTATATACCTCAGAGACTGTGATCATTCTTTCAAGTCCTAGCATAGTATTTAGCTTATTGCAATAGTAATTTACTAAATGTTAAGGAAGCATTTAGCATAATCCAAGATTTCCACTCATTCTGGAATGGGCCTATTGTCTTAGGTATTCAAGAAAGTCGTTGTAACTTTAAAAGAGAATTCTTGATGAAGCAGCATATGGCTTAAGCATTACAAGAGCTTGACTCTTTGGGTCTCACTAATGTAATGTTGTGCTTATGATTTCAGAGAAACATAGCATTTTCCTAAGCAAAGAAAGACCTTACAAATTGTGTGACCAGATTGTTTCATATTACAAATAAGAAAGCAATTTCAGAAAGTGGCTTGCAGAACACTGGACATCCGTTCCTACCACACATGCAAGCGCAAACACAAACACACACACACCTGCTTTATTATTTCACTGATTACCATTATTTTCAACCTTTATATTTCAGGTTAGATTCATTTCCTCTAATAAAAATTCCTTAGCTTTGCAACTAGATTATTTCTTCCCGCTATGCCTTTCTCCTACCATGACATTTACCACAATTTATAGCTTACTTAATTACCAGCCTGCCCCACCAGACTCTAAGTATTTAGTGTTAGAGACTCTGTCTGTATTGTTTCTGGTCATATGTCAGGGAAGCTTGCACAGTTTAAGGTCATATGGCATATGCTCAATAAATATTTGATGAATGAATAAACATAGGAATTAATGAAACTTTAACTCAAGACTTAGAGACCCATCATTACCTATCCAGAGCTTCTGAAGCTGTGTGGGCAGTTTCCTGATTGCCAGCATATTTTACACAATGTTATTTTTATTGTTTCCTTCTTCCCAGTGGATATTCCAACGATATATTTTACTGAAAATAGTTTCTTTTAGTGTAATAGTATTTTATTTTGTTCTGTTTCCCACAAGGATCATCAGAGAAGTGTGTGTGGTTTCTTTAAGCTGCCTGGTAAGACAAATTTTAGAGATGAGAAAGAATCTTGGATCATGTTAATCACTATAAATCACAGGAAGGGCATACATCTTGCTAACTATAGCTAGTCGGATGCTAATCAGAGGCTCATTAGCTTTAAAAATATCAACCTTGTATGATTTCTGTGCTATATATGTTCTCAGAAGACTAATGAGTTACATTATAGATATCTAACCAAGACCCACATATAAATGTATTTTCCCACTACTTGGATATTGCACAAAATATGTCAGGAAAGTTAAGGCAAATGACAAAGTTCTATTGAAAAAAAAATATCCACTTTACATTATCCTGAAATTACTGGGAACAGAGGAAGAAGGGAAAATGAAGTGGAAATAGCAAATTACCTGCAATCATAGAGCATTATTAATTATGCTTAATTTAGGCTTACAGAAAAATATGAATTTCTACCATAGAAATGCTAATCATAAGATAATGTTAAAATTATACCACCACTCAAAAGCATCTATACCTGATAAAAGAGTCACAACAATATAAGCTCATTATAAAAATGCTTGATCATGAATGAATTACTAGTTGTCCCTGCTGCTAAGTCGCTTCAGTCGTGTCTGACTCTGTGCGACCCCATAGACAGCAGCCCACCAGGCTCCCCCGTCCCTGGGATTCTCCAGGCAAGAACACTGGAGTGGGTTGCCTTTTCCTTCTCCAAGTTGTCCCTAGTCAAATCATTTATTACCTATTTGTAGTTAACCTTTCTAAGCCATAATTTCCTGATATGAAAAATTGGAATAATAACAATCCCACCTAAAAGGCTTATTATGAGGTTTAATAATGAAAAAGCCTATAAGATAGTGTCAGCCACAAAGTGAACCTCCGGTAAATATTAGCTATTATTGTTTGCTTAAGTATCTAGATTTAGTGTATAAGATGACTCAGATGTACATATATTACCATTTATGCTACAATCACACTATTTCTAAAATGGCAAATTAAATTCTTGAAATTATTCCTGATTTAGAAAAACAAAGCATATATTTTTTTTTCATAGTAACAGATAAGCAAGCAATGGAAGTTCTAATACCATTTCCAGGACTGTTTGTTTTGTTTTCTACTGGGCCTCTGTCATTGTATAGTTTATTTCCCCAGTGGTTAAAAGATTGGAAGTGAAAAGAATATAAACATAGATACATAGCCTAGAAAACAAGAATCCCAGTGTTATTTGAAGTCATTTCAAGAGGATTTCAGCAAACTCCTTTCTCATCAGTCCAAACACCCTTTGGGATTTGGGATTTTACACAAATCCTAATGGTCAACTTATTCTGGCGATATGAACTAACCCAATTTAGCTATGTTATTTGGACATTACTCCAATTAGCTAATCCCCTCTGGCTAAAAAAAAAAAAACCAGAAATACAAAGATTTAAAAAAAAAAAGCCCATAATTCAGTTCTAGATAAGGTTCTGTTTCCTCCCAGGCACTCACATTTCCTGTGCCTCAGTATCTTTTGGTTAAATGGAAATTAAATTGCTAAATATGAAAGAGTAACAAGACAGCTGGAACAATTTGCAAAACTAAGTTTGTGGGTTGCTGCTAATTTGCATAATGCTACCCCATATACAGTCTGTTGAGATGGCCCCCTCTTAAAGTAAGAATGTGAGGTAATCACCAAATCATTAACTATTTATAAAGAAGCAATGCTATCCTCTAATCTGGAATAGAGGTCAGGGAAAATGAAAAGTAAGAAGATTCAGCGGCTTACCCAAAATAACATATTACAGTATATAAACATATGTGGAGTGAAAGCACACAGCAGCATTGCATAGCAGAGAAGGCAATGGCACCCCACTCCAGTACTCCTGTCTGGCAAATCCCATGGATGGAGGAGCCTGGTAGGCTGCAGTCTATGGGGTTGCAAAGAGTCGGACACGACTGGGGGACTTCACTTTCACTTTCATGCATTGGAGAAGGAAATGGCAACCCACTCCAGTGTTCTCGCCTGGAGAATCCCAGGGACGGGGGAGCCTGGTGAGCTGCCGTCTATGGGGTCGCACAGAGTTGGACACGACTGAAGCGACTTAGCAGCAGCATCACATGGTAGTTCAGACAGTAAAGAATCTGCCTACAATGCAGGAGATGCAGGTTTGATCCCTGGGCTGGGAAGATCCCCTAGAGAATGGAATGGCAACCCACTCCAGTATTCTGGCCGGAGAAATCCCATGGACAGAAGAGCCTGGCAGCCTACAGTCCCTGGGGTCACAAAGAGTCAACTGAGCGACTAACAGACACACAACAACATCAAACAACAATTCAACAGATGTCAAAGAAAAGAGCATGTAATACAGGGAATTAAGATATAAGAAGCAGTCATGAAAAACAAACACCCTGAATTAACAAAACTTCCCAGGATTAATTTCCCCAGGTGACCTACAAAAAAGGAAATGATTCCAGAATATACAAGTAGAGTCTCCCAGTATATAGACAAATATATAACAGTAGATAATACTGCAAATGTAAAGAAAACTTCTAAATGCATTAAAATACCTTTTTTTTTCTTTTCCCCCAGAGAGAAACCTGAAGCGTTTATATTCTAGTCGGAATAAGTTTGCTACATACACTTTTTTTGAGTGTGGATAGGGGGAGCAAAAAGCAAACAGAAACTTTTCTTGAGCCTAATATATTTTGGTACATATTTTTAAAACATGTAAATGCTTTGTGAAAGAGAAAGTATCAAGCCAACTTTATAGTCAAAAATAATTATTCACAGAGAATATTGTAATTTGTCAACAGCCCAATGTTGCTGAAGATCATCTATTCCAAATTTTCTGGGGCATTTACATATTTCAAACAGGAAACCCAGAACTAGAATTGTCTTCTTAATACTAGTGTTCTGGACCACTGTCCAAAAAAGAAAGATTGTCCCTACATGAAGGATAATAATATCTAATTAAGAAAATGAACTCTGTACAATTGCCTGGGTAATAATGACTACTATATTTTACATACTATTGTATTGGCTTCCCTGGTGGCTCAGTGATAAAGAAAACACCTGCCAATATAGGGGACACAGGTTCAATCCCTGGGTCAGGAAGATCCCACGGAGGGGGAAATAGCAACCCACTCCAGTATTCTTACTGGAGTCCTTATTCTTACTGTTCTTAGGAGAATCCTAAGGACAACGGAGCCTGGAGGGCTATAGTCCCTGGGGTCACAAAGAGTCAGACAGGACTGAGCAACAAACAGTTTCACTTTCAGTTCAGTTCAGTTCAGTTGCTCAGTCGTGTCTGACTTTTTGCAACCCCGTGAATTGTAGCATGCCAGGCCTCCCTGTCCATCACCAACTCCCGGAGTTCACCCAAACTCATGTGCATCGATTCGGTGATGCCATCCAGCCATCTCATCTTCTGTCTTCCCCTTCTCCTGCCCCCAATCCCTCCCAGCATCAGAGTCTTTTCCAGTGAGTCAACTCTTCACATGAGGTGGCCAAAGTATTGGAGTTTCAGCTTTAGCATCCAAAAGAGTAATTGGTGAGCACATGTTTTTGGCAACAATGTAATAAGAATGGATAATTGTAATAGACTAAAAACGGCCTCCCCAAAACAGCTACATCCTAATCCTGGAACCTGTGACTATTACCTTTTATTTGCAGATGTGATTAAATTAACACTCTTGAGATAGGGAAATTATCCTGAATTGTCCACTTGAAACTTAAACGCAGTCATAGGCATCCTTTAAGAGCAAAGCAAAGGGAGATTTGACATGCAAAGAGAAGAAGTTAATATAAAGAGGAAAGCAGAGATTGGAGTGATGCAACCACAAGCCAAGGAATGTGAACAGCTACTGGAAGTTGAAAGAGAAAAACTGATTTTTTTCTAGAGTCTTCAAAGGGAGTGCAGCCCTAACTCGCACCACAGTAATGCTAATAATGTATTATTTTAATGAATTTAGAATTAGTTTCTTTTTCACTTTTCTTCATATGTTATATCTGAATAATACACACCATACCTAAGATTGGTATAAGGTGTGTAATTAAATTGAAAGTAAATTAACTTTCTTTTCTTAACTCAGTATAACCTACAATTTTCTGCTTGTCTTCCTTCTATCAGTTTTCTTTGTGATTCTCTTAAAAAAAAAAAAAGAACAAAGAGTATAAAGTGTTTATAATTCAGTGGAAAATAAAAATGAAGAAAAATAAAACCAAGATTTGTCCTTCTAAAGAGCATCATGCAATGTATTATTTAGTTCCAGAATTTCACCTGGCCGCAGCTAATCAACTTTAGCTCACAGCCAGCTAGCTCATTCAGGACAGGGGGCACCCCTAAAGTTATACCAATCAAATTACACATCCCTGTCTTTAAACTGCACTATAGGCCAATGATCAAAATCTCTCTGTTGATAGTTTGGTTGATTTTGCTGTGGTTTGTTTTTATTTTCCATCTGAACCTGCTTTCCACATTTCTCCCAAACAGGGAGACATAATCTCTAGATATGCAAAGAACCCGGAGTAGGGTGAAGTTCTGAGTTAACTGGCACCATATTTCAGTGTATTTCAGTGCTCTTTTAGTGACTTTTAAAGACTGAGAAATACTTTGTGTGTTAACCCACTCTACCTTATATGCAAAAATAAGAGGAAGAGAAAATTGTTAGGAGAATTTGGCTGGTGCAAATAAATTCACATTTCTTCTGCCTAACCTGGGTACCTCTTCTTGGGTCATACATTAGGGAACCTGTGGGTAGGAACATTTTATTTAATGAGGATTAGTTCTTCACTCACTGTGTATCTACTTGGTCAGTTAGCAGGTCCACAACAGACACTCAAATGCTCTGGAAGGGGAGAGTCACATAGCTTCCATTCAGAATTGCTTTAACTTTTCCTGGAGCAAATGAACTCCTTATTCTAGAGCTTTTGAATTTTGAATGTTATGCTACCCTTTTAAGTCTTTATATAATTTTATATAGCTAATAGGCAGATAAAAATTTGAGGTACTGTAGCATACATGGAAAAGCATTAGTAATCCAGATACAATAAATATCCCTTAGACTCATTCACTTAAGATGTAAAAAAATAAATCTATGACTCAATTTATTCTTGCAGGAAGAATTTTATCCTGCTCAAGAAGTGGATAGGACGTGACTCTGGGTCAGTATTTGAGCTGCGCACAAACAGCTGATCCAAGGACTCTCCTAAATCTTGATCCAGTACATAAATACATCTTGCTTCAGTGACAGCAAAGTCTATAATTACACAGACAGTAGTCAACTGGGCCCCTTATTGTACTATTCAGAATTCCAGCCTGTTATATCTCAGTACAGAAAAATCCAGTCATGTTGGTTTTTTAACATATTATGTATTTTTATTCCACATCCATCAGAAAATGAAAAAAAGCAAAAACAAGACAGGAGTGAAGATAAAGTAAAAAAAGAAATCACTTCAATAACTATCTCTTACATATTTTTTCTTTTCCTTTCTCACTCCCTTCGTATGGCCATAGTATCTCCTTATATCAATATGAAAATTATGAAAGAAGTAATTAATCTTATTTCCAGTTGTTGTTATAGTCATAGGCTTATTCAGGAGCTTGTATTGTGTTCTGCCTTCAAAATCCATTAATTGCCTTTTTTCTTGACATAAAATCTCTGCTATACTACATTTTTTAAACAGAAATGCCTCTAATGGAATTTACCTATAAGCAATTATTCCAGTCTCAGTTTTGTGAGCTGAGACTGGCACCTACTGGTAAAATAAATTTGGTTCACAACTGGGATAAAAAAATTTTCAGCTTATAGGTAGTATTGTCTTGTGATGTACCGTGATACTGCTTTCCTTTTATTCATTGATATTATAAAGAAAAATTACAAAATATGATTATACTCATATTATCTAAGTTACATTTAAAAGATAAAACCTGGCTAATGGCCACTGAGCTAAAGAAATTTAGTAACAATGTTGTTCAGTCCCTTGGCAGTGTCTGACTTTGCAACCCCATGAACTGCACAGTGGAAACAGTGTCAGACTTTATTATTATTATTTTTTTTTTTGGCTCCAAAATCACTGCAGATGGTGATTGTAGCCATGAAATCAAAAGACGCTTACTCCTTGGAAGGAAAGTTATGACCAACCTAGACAACACATTAAAAAGCAGAGACATTATTTTGTCAACAAAGGTCCGTCTAGTCAAGGCTATGGTTTTTCCAGTAGTCATGTATGGATTTGAGAGTTGGACTATAAAGAAAGCTGAATGCCGAAGAATTGATGCTTTTGAACTGTGGTGTTGGAGAAGACTCTTGAGAGTCCCTTGGACTGCAAGGAGATCCAACCAGTCCATCCTAAAGGAAATCAGTCCTGGGTGTTCACTGGAAGGACTGATGTTGAAGCTGAAACTCCAATATTTTGGCCACCTGATGCGAAGAGCTGACTCATTTGAAAAGACCCTGATGCTGGGAAAGATTGAAGGCAAAAGGGGAAGAAGGTGGCAGAGGAACTTGGGCAAACTTCAGGAGATAGTGATGGTCAGGGAAGCTTGGTGTGTTGAAGTTCAGTTCAGCTCAGTTCAGTAGCTCAGCCATGTCTGACTCTTTGCGACCCCATGAACCGCAGCACGCCAGGCCTCCCTGTCCATCACCAACTCCCGGAGTTTACCTAAACTCATGTCCATTGAGTCGATGATTCCATCTAAGCATCTCATCCTTGTCGTCCCCTTCTCCTCCTGCCTTCAGTCTTTCCCAACATCAGGGTCTTTTCAAATGAGTCAGTTCTTCACATCAGGTGGCCAAAATACTGGAGTTTCAGCTTCAACATCAGTCCTTCCAAAAAACACCCAGGACTGATTTCCTTTAGGATGGACTGGTTGGATCTCCTTGCAGTCCATAGATATTACTATGGTTATAAACAAATTGAGTTTCAAAACAAGTCACAATCAGTCTGTCTGAACTCATCATCAAAACTTAGTAGTTCCTAAACAGTTAAGAATTCTGAGGGACATTTGGGCATTACATAGAAGTCTCAGATAAGCCTAAAAACAGTTTGAAATTAGGAATGATATCTCACAAGATAGAGTTACATCACTGGTGTTTTTAAGCCCAGGCTATATAAATATCAATAAAAATGTAGTAAACACAGGTAGGCAGTGATACTGAAGATATTTGTTTTCTGTACTCCAGACCTGTTTTTACACATGTGGAATGTAGCACCCTTATCTGTCTAGTTATCAAACTCCAACACTTAAGATTCATCCCTAATTTATTCTTTCTCTTACTTTTTTAAATTTGCAGCCAATTCATCACCAAGTCTTCTTAATTCTCTACCAAAATATATCTTATATTTGTTTATCTTACTTAAACTTAACTGCTAACCTGTCAAACAACCATTTTTTTACTCAAAGTACTAGACTGTTAATTGGGAAGTCTTGCTTCTACCATATGCAATTCTAATACTTAATCCTCTTCTCAATATAGCAGACAGAGTGAATTTATTTTTTCTAATGTAAATCTCATACTTAAATTGGATTGTGAGCTGCTGAAGGGGAAGTACCTGGCACATATCTATAAAACATTAATAAATATTTTGCCATTACATTATGCCAATTACGATTTCTTTAAATTACAAAAAAAGCAGCAAACTCAACTCTCTAAGTCACACACAGGCATTTAATCAGATATTTTTAAAAGAGATGTAAACACACACTTGCAGAATTAAGTTTATGATTAAATTAATTACATTTTGATATATTACACAGTCTACATTTTTATAAATATCTTAGCAAAGGAAATATAGCTTTTTATAACTGTGGTTCCACAGCTAGAAGTAATAAAGAAATACATGTTAATTATTTGTCTCTAAATTTTACACTAGGTAATATGAATATATAAATTATAGCTGTCAAGTACTACTCTCAATATCCAGAATATTTTAACAACTTTATTGAGGTGTATTTGATGTACAGTACAAAACTGATAAATTTTGACATGGTAAACACCCATGATATTATTGCCAAAATCAAAATAATGAACATATCTATAACCACCAATAATTTGCACAAATTCTTTTGTTATTTCTCCCTCCAGCCCTTTACTGACTCCCCCAATTCCCACAGAGACAACAGCTGTCTCTACAGATTAGTTTGCATTTTCTAGATGTTCTATAAATGAAATCACATCGTTTCTGACTAGCTTATTTCACTCAGAAAATATCATTTAGAGAATTTTACTTATTGGAGTATATATTAATAGTCAATTATTTTTCCTTGCTAAATAGTATTCAGTTTTGTAAGCATGTTCTATATATTACTTATCCATTCATCTGTTGGTGGATATTAGGGTTATAGTGGTAAGTCTTTGAATATACATATATATGCATTTATTTCTCTTGGATAAATATGTAGGACCAAAATGTCCAGGTAATATGACTTACATATGTTTAACTTTTCAAGAAACTATAAGAACTGTCCAGCCTTCTGCATACTAAACTCTTCATAGGGTCAGTCTATTTAATTTTAGTCACTCTAACCGTTATGTAGACATTGTGTGTTTGATTCACTGCTTCCATAGTGATTAATAGTAATCAGCATCTTTTCTTATGCTCATTTCTCACTTATATATCTTCTTTAGTGAAGACTCTGCTCATATTGTTTGTCAATTTATTTTTAAAAAGATTTATATGATACAGATGCAAGTGCTTTCTCGGATGCATGGCTTGCGAATATTTTATCAGTTTGTAAGCTGTCTTTTCATTCTTTTAACAATATCTTCCAAGGAGCAGAAGTTTTTAATTTTGATTAATCCACATTTATCAATTTGTTATTCTATGGTTCAAGCCTTTGATGTCATATATTTTAAAAAGAAAATTGCCTAATTTAGTTCTAAAAGATTTTTATCCTCATATTCTATAAGTTTTATAATTTTAGGTTTTACATTTAAGTGTGTTTATATTTACATTTTAAAGAATGTAGTCTGTTTCCCCAACTTTGTTCTCCTATTTCAAATTTGTTTGGCTTTTCTATGTGCTTTGTATTTCAGATGAATTTTAAAATCTGTTTGACAATTTCAATAAAAAATTGGATAGGATTTTGGATGGCATTGTTTTGAATCTATATGTCAATTTTGGATGATTTGATATATTAAAAATATTGAAAATTTTGACTCATGAGCACAGTACATATTTGTATTTATTTAGATCTTTAACTTCTTTCAGCAGTGTTGTTTTAGTTTTAATTGTTCAGTTCCAACACATCTTTTGTCAAATGTATTTCTAAATATTTTGTATTTTCAATGCTATTGTAAATGGTTACCATTTTTACAATACCAATTTATGATTGTTCATTTATAATATATAAAAATAAACTTCAGTTATTTTATTTATCTTATATTCATCAACCTTCCTAAAATCATTTTTCAATTTCAATACCTTTTTTCAGGATTCAGTTAAAATTTTCACATAGGTAATCATGTATTTGTTGAATAAATAGATTTTTAACTTTTCCCCTTTTTCCTTTCCAACCAGAATGTCTTTAAATTTTTTTTTCTTTAATGCACAGATAAAGCCTCCTGTTAAACAGAAATGATGAGAAAGGTCATCCTTGTCTTGTTTCTGATCTTAGGAAGAAGCATTCATTCTTTTCTAATAATAGTCATTTTCATCAAATGAAAAATGTAACATTCATCAATAAGGTTGATAGTTCCAGGTTTTTAAAAGAGTACCTTCAACAGGTTAAAGATGTTCCCTTTTATTTTTCTGATGTTATCTTCTAGGACTTTTACAAGTTTGTGTTTTACATGTAGGTATGTGATCAACTTTGAGTTAATTTTTCTGGAGGTTGTTAAGTCTGTGTCTAGAATTATTATTTTCATGTTGATGTCCAGTTGTTCCAACACCATTTATTTAAGTGACCATCTTTGCTCCATTGTATCACCTTTGCATTTTTGATCAGTGGATCAGTGATCAGATCAGTGGACTATATTTGTGTGAGTCTATTTGCACACTCTCTATACTGCTCCGTTGCCAATACCACTTGATTACTATAACCTTATAGTAAGTCTTAAAGTCAGATAATGTCAATCTTCCAACTTGTTATTCTCCTTTAAATGTTGTCTGATTTTTCTGGGTCTTTTGTTCTTGTTATACATTTTAGAGTCATTTTGTTTATATCCACAAAACAATTTGGAATTTTGATGGAGAACACATTGACTGTCTAGGTCAAGTTGAAAAGAACTGACATCTTGACAATATGAAGTCTTCTTGTACATAAACATAGACTATCTCTCTATTTATTTAGTTCTTCTTTGATCTTATTCATCAGAGTTTTGCATTGTTGTTGTTTAGTTTCTAGGTCATGTCCAAGTCTTTTGAGACCCCACGGACTGTAGCCACACCAGGCTTCTCTGTCCATGAGATTTCCCAGGCAGAATACTGTAGTAGGTTGCATTTCCTTCTCCAGAGAATCTACACTCCCAACCCAGGGATCGAACACTTGTCACCTGCATTGGGAGGAAGATTCTTTACTACTGAGTCACCTGGAAGCCCCAAAGTTTTGTAGCTTTCCTCATATAGCTATTGTGCATAATCTGTTAGATTTATATCTATTTCGTTTCTGTGGATACTAATGTAAATAGTATCATGTTTATAACTTTTAATTCCACTTATTCATTGGTAGTATATAGGAAAACAATTGACTTTCAAGGGTTAGGGCTTATACTCTCCAGCTTTGATTATTAGTTTTAGAATTTTCTTATTCATTTCTTTGGATTTTCTACATAGATAATCATATCATCTATGAACAAAGACAGCTTTACATCTTTTTTTTCAATCTCTTATCCTTTTATTTCCCTTTTGATTTTGTCTTATTGTGCTACCCAGAGATTCCAGGATGATGTTAAAAAGGAGTGATGAAAGAGGACTTTCTTGCTTTATACCTAATCTTCATGGGAGAGTTTCAGTCTTCTCACTAGTAAGTATTATATTAGGTGAAGACTTTCACTTTTTTTCCTTGTAGACAACATTTATCAAATTGAGGCTGTTTCCCTCTATAACAGGCAAATTTGTCCTTGGAGTATGGAATGAAGCAGGGCAAAGGCTAATAGAGTTTTACCAAGAGAACGCACAGGTAATAGAAACACCCTCTTCCAACAACACAAGAGAAGACTCTACACATGGACGTCACCAGATGGTCAACATCGAAATCAGATTGATTATATTCTTTGCAGCCAAAGATGGAGAAGCTCTATACAGTCAGCAAAAACAAGACCGGGATCTGACTGTTGTTTAGATCATAAACTCCTTATTGCCAAATCCAGACGGAAATTGAAGAAAGTAGGGAAAACCACTAGACCATTCAGATACGACCTAAATCAAAACCCTCATGATTATACAGTGGAAGTGAGAAATAGATTTAAGAGGCTAGATCTGATAGACAGAGTGCCTGATGAACTATGGATGGAGGTTCCTGACATTGTACAGGAGACAGGCATCAGGACCATCCCCATGGAAAAGAAATGCAAAAAAGAAAAATGGCTGTCTGAGGAGGCCTTACAAATAGCTGTGAAAAGAAGAGAAGCGAAAAGGAAAGGAGAAAAGGAAAGATATTCCCATTTGAATGCAGAGTCCCAAAGAATAGCAAGGAGAGATAAGAAAGCCTTCCTCAGCGATCAATGCAAAGAAATAGAGGAAAACAACAGAATGGGAAAGACTAGGGATCTCTTCAAGAAAATCAGAGATACCAAAGGAACATTTCATGCAAAGATGGGCTCGATAAAGGACAGAAATGGTATGGACCTAACAGAAGCAGAAGATATTAAGAAGAGATGGCAAGAATACACAGAAGAACTGTACAAAACAGATCTTCATGACCCAGATAATCACGATGGTGTGATCACTCACCTAGAGCCAGACATCCTGGAATGTGAAGTCAAGTGGGCCTTAGAAAGCATCACTACAAACAAAGCTAGTGGAGGTGATGGCATTCCAGTGGAGCTATTTCAAATCCTGAAAGATGATGCTGTGAAAGTGCTGCACTCAATATGCCAGCAAATTTGGAAAACTCAGCAGTGGCCACAGGACTGGAAAAGGTCAATTTTCATTCCAATCCCAAAGAAAAGCAATGCCAAAGAATGCTCAAACTATCACACAATGGCACTCATCTCACATGCTAGTAAAGTAATGCTCAAAATTCTCCAAGCCAGGCTTCAGCAATATGTGAACCATGAAATTCCTGATGTTCAAGCTGGTTTTAGAAAAGGCAGAGGAATCAGAGACCAAATTGCCAACATCCCCTGGATCATGGAAAAAGCAAGAGAGTTCCAGAGAAACATCTATTTCTGCTTTATTGACTATGCCAAAGACTTTGACTGTGTGGATCACCATAAACTGTGGAAAATTCTGAAAGAGATGGGAATACCAGACCACCTGACCTGCCTCTTGAGAAACCTACATGCAGGTCAGGAAGCAACAGTTAGAACTGGACATGGAACAACAAACTGGTTCCAAATAGGAAAGGGAGTACGTCAAGGCTGTATATTGTCACCCTGATTATTTAACTTATATGCAGAGTACGTCCTGAGAAATGCTGGGTGAAGAAGCACAAGCTAGAATCAAGTTTGCCAGGAGAAATATCAATAACAGATATCTAATAATATCAGATATGCAGATGACACCACCCTTATGGCAGAAAGTGAAGAGGAACTAAAGAGCCTCTTGATGAAAGTGAAAGAGGAGAGTGAAAAAGTTGGCTTAAAGCTCAACATTCAGAAAACTAAGATCATGGCTTTTGGCCCCATCACTTCATGGCAAATAGATGAAGAAACAATGGAAACAGTGAGACTTTTTTGGGGGGGCTCCAAAATCACTGCAGATAGTGACAGCAGCCATGAAATTAAAAGACACTTACTCCTTGGAAGGAAAGTTATGACCAACCAAGATAGCGTATTCAAAAGCAGAGACATTATTTTGCCAACACAGGTCCGTCTAGTCAAGTCTATGGTTTTTCCAGTAGTCATGTATGGGTTTGAGAGTTGGACTGTAAGAAAGCCAAGCACCGAAGAATCGATGCTTTTGAACTGTAGTGTTGGAGAGGCTCTTGAGAGTCCCTTGGCCTGCAAGGAGGTCCAACCTGTCCATCTTAAAGGAGATGAGTCCTGGGTGTTCATTGGAAGGACTGAAGCTGAAGCTGAAGCTCCAATACTTTGGCCACCTCATGCGAAGAGTTGACTCATTGAAAAAGACCCTGATGCTGGGAGGGATTGGGGGCAGGAGAAGAAGAGGGCGACAGAGGATGAGATGGCTGGATGGCATCACCAACTCATTGCACATGAGTCTGGGTGAACTCCGGGAGTTGGTGATGGACAGGGAGGCCTGGCATGCTGCTATTCATGGGGTCACAAAGAGTCGGACATGACTGAGTGACTGAACTGAACTAAAATGAATGAGTGTAGGATTTTTCAGGTAATTTTTCTAATATGATCATGCAATTTTGCTTTATCAGTCTGCTGCTATAATGAATTACATTAATTGCTTTTGTTTATTGAACCTGCCTTACACCCCTGAAATAAATCCTTTTTGGCCATGGTGTATAAATCTTTTTGCACATTGTTGAATCTATTTACTAATATTTTATTGAGGAATTTTATCCTTATGTTCATAAGAGAGATTGGAGTATAGTTGTCTTTTTGTATAAGGCCTTCCTCTGATTTTGGTATTTAGAGTAATGCTGGCCTAATAGGATATGTTTGGAAGTAGTCCCTTTGCTTCTATCTTCTGAAAGAGATTATAGAGAATTGGTATATTCCTTTCCTTAATATTTGATAGGATTCACAGATGAGGCCAACTGGAACATTTTTCATTAATGGTCATTAACATGACTTTGATCTCCTAAACAGATAAGCCTATTCAGTTTATCTATCTCTTCTGTGAGTTCTGGCAGACTGTGTCTTTCAAACAATTGATCCATTTCTTCTAGGTTATCAAATTTGTGTGCATAAAGTTATTCATTGTATTTCTTTATTATTATTTTAATTTCCATGGGATCTGTAGTGATGACCCACTTTTATTTTTAATATAAATAATTTGTGTCCTGTCTCTTGAGTCTGTAGTTAGTCCAGCTAAATATTTATTAATTTTATTGATCTTTTCAAAGAAGTTTCTTTTGATTTTATTGATTTGTTGATTCCTAGTTTCAATTTTATTGCTATTATAATTCTTATTATTTATTTTCTTCTCTTTATTCTGATTTAATTGTTCTTTTTCTAGTATTTTAAGGTGGAAATTTAGGTTATTGATTTTATGTGAAGAGTTAATTCAGTCCCTCAGTTGCTCAGTCGTGTCTGACTATTTGCGACCCCATGAATAGCAGCACACCAGGCCTCCCTGTTCATCACCAACTCCCCGAGTTCACCCAAACTCAAGTGCATCGAGTCGATGATGCCATCCAGCCATCTCATCCTCTGTTGTCCCCTTCTCCTCCTTTCTTCTTTTCTAATATATGCAGTCAATGCTATAAATTTTCCTCTTTTACTTTTGCTGCACCTGAGAAATTTTGATAAATTGTGCTTTGATTTTCATTTAGTTCAGAAATTTTTAAATTTCACATTATATTTCTTCTTTGACTTATGTGATTTTTTTTTTTTTAGAAATGCGTTGTTTAATATCCACATATTTGAGAATTTTACAGTTTTCTTTCTTTATTGATTTCTAGTTTAATTCTGTTGTGTTCTTGGAGCAGACATTGTATGATTTTTATTCCCTTTAATTTTTAAGGACTAAATAAAATATATTTTCTACTAGGAAGTTTTTTTTAATATCTGCATATTAAATATATTAAATATAAATATAAATATTTTAAATATTAAATATAAAGGTATTAAATATAAAACTATAAAATCTTTACCATTCATGGGCAATTGAAATAAATTTTTTTTCTGGGAAGCTAGAGTTTCTATAATCATGTTGAACTTTCTTTATTCAAGTTGTACTTTTCCATATACACAATGCATATGTGTGTGAATATATAGATTCATTTTAGACTCTACCCTAGAGATCCTCTGAGTACAGAGGCCTAGCCAAGTATCTTGACTGTCATAGAATGTTTGAAGATATAGGAACAGTTATTCATTAACCATTGTTTTTGACCCCAACCCCAGGCCTTCCCTGTGGCTCAGATGGTAAAGCATCTGCTTTGCAATGCGGGAGACCCAGGTTCGATCCCTGGGTTGGGAAGATCCCCTGGAGACGAAAATAGCAATGCACTTCAGTACTCTTGCCTGGAGAATTCCGTGGATTGAGGAGCCTGGTGGGCTACAGTCCATGGAGTCACAAAGAGTCATACACAACTGAGCGACTTCACTTTCCAGGCCTTCTCTATAAAAGAAGTTTATGCAATAGCCTAGGAAGGAAAGAGGTATGTAGAAAACTGAAGAATTGCTTCTCTAGAAATGTCAACCCTTCTTCTGGAGACCTTAATTTTTTCTTCGCCTACTTCTGAAAAAAATATGCTTCTCCTCTTGCTTGGGGGTAGAATAAGCAATGCCAATCATAGGAGGGAACAGCAAGTAAACTAGGGAAGGAAGTAGTAAAGGGAATAAAGTTTACCTAAGTATCAAAAACTAAAACAAATCAGTGGTCCCATTTTGAAACCTCACCAAAAACAATGGCTATATCAGTAAAAAAATGCAGAGATGCAGTGAATTTTCCTCCATCAGGCCCATAAATTTACTAGGTGTGAGGAATATCCAGGGCTTTCCAGGTGGCACTAATGGTAAATAACTCAGCTGCAAATGCAGGTGACTTAAGAGACAAGGGTTTGGTCCTGGGTGGGGAAGATCCTCTGGAGGAGGGCATGGCAGCCCACTCCAGTATTCTTGCTTGAGGAATCTCATGGACAGAAGAGCCTAGCAGGCTGCAGTCCATAGCGTTGCAAAGAGTCAGACAGGACTGAGCAACTGAGCATATACACACGTGGTTATCATCACTTTCACAGAATTTTTTTTTAATCTGTGTTATTTAAGTGATCTACTTTCCAATTGTATTGTCCAATTGATTGGACAATTGATTTTCTCTTCCCTATAGATTCTTACTTCTTTTCTATTTAGAGAAGTCTTTTCAATATTTCTTTTAGGTTAGGCTTAGTATTGCTGTATTCTTTTAGATTTTGCTTGTCTGAGAAATTCTTTATTTTAAATGATAATCTTGCTGGGTAGAGTATCCTAGGGTGCAGATTGTTCCCTTTCAGAATTTGAATATATCTTGCCACTCCCTTCTGGCCTGCAAAGCTTCTTAGAGAAAGCTGCTGATAGCCTTATCAGAGTTCAAAAATTTGGTAGGAGTATTGGGGGGTGGAATTTGGATGTGGGGGTGAGAATGTGCCCATGGGAAGTAATACAAGTTATGTGAGAGGAATTTGAGCCAACCAAAATGATTTGGAGACTTGCTACCCCAAGTCCACCCCACAGTAAAGTTTCCTGCATTGAAGATAAGTGATAATTAGAAATATTGACACAAAACCGATATATAGATGCTATAAAAGAAACAACATGCAAGACAGAGAGGTAAAAAAGAAAAATGTGAAACCTTGAGCATCAAAATCATTTGTCATCAGATCTCTGTATTTAAAATTTTTTAATTTTAAAATCTTTCTTTTAATTTGCTTTACAATTTATAAGGCATTCTGATTTTTCTAAATACATATTACGTTAAGATACAAGAAGACATTTCTCAGTAATAGAGAGTGAATTTTAGCTTAGCTCTTAATATGAAGTCCAAGGGAAGAGACTAAATGCCAATCAAATTTCTAATTTCACAGATTTAACTATTTATCGAACAGGTTTCTCTGATATACAGTAACATTTTTCTGAACCACAGTCTCTTACTTTTCTTCTTCTTTTTTTGCTTTGTCTCATGCTCTCTACTTGACTCCACATTTACAGTAAGTATCTCAAGTCATAGGATATTTTATTGAAGATAGTGCCAGTTCTTTTAGGGTTCTTTCTGTACCAAGATAAAATATGCTCCATTAATGTCAGTGTCAGGAAAATAAGTTTCCTTGTTAGGCACCACTGGACTGTAGTGAGGCTTTTTTCTATGTTTTCACCTCTTCTGGACTGCGAAATCCAAAGACTGACAGAGTTTAATACACACACGGAGAGACACAACTAGATTTAGTGCAGGATGTAGATATTTTCCAATAAATATAGAACCTGATTTCTTTCAAGTTAGCATGTAAATATAACTGACAGCATCACTCTGATAGCTCCACATTTATTTCATACTACTCAAGCTGTATCCAAGAATACAGTGACACTTTTCAGGGCAAGGATCCGATCTTACTCATTTTTAAACTTCCGTGCTTTGCAAATTGGGGGGACATAAAATAGGTGCTTGTCTTAGTCATCTCAGGTTGCCATAACAAAACATCATATACTGAGTGACTTAAACAGTAGACATTCATTTTTTCATCGTTCTGGAGGCTGGGAAGTGTGACATCAGGGTGCCAGCACACTTGGATTCTGCTGGGGAACGTCTTCTTGGCTTTCAGAAAACTGCTTGCTACATCCTCATATGGAGGAGAGAGAGAGCGCTGGTGTCTCTTCTTCCCAGGATGGGGGCTCTACGCTCATAGCCTTATCTGAACTGAATCATCTCTCAAAGGCCCTATCTCCTAACACCATCACATACAAAGTGAAACCTTCAAGATGAATCTGGGGGAAAACACATGTAGCCCTTACAGTACTTAGATGTATTTGTCAAAGAAAAAGGAATTAAAGTATCAATGGCAGGAGTGATGAAACTTAGCATGTGCATATAGATAAGGCCAAGCAAATTGGTCAAATATGGGATCTCATTTGACTCAGCTTCATACTAGTGCAATTTATATATTGATCTCAAATCTAGTGATGTTATGTGTGAATCTTTTAATTCCCATATAAAGATGTTGACACTTTATTGTGCATATAATTTTAATGGAAGTTTTCATTAAAGATTTCATAAAGATTCACCCACAAATATTCCAAGGATCTTCTCTCCATTTTTTTCTGTATGTTCTTAATCTTGCTAGAAATCTACAACTAAATATTTTTCATGGAGGAGAGACAATGCTTATTGAGTTTTAATTCTCAAATCTATTCATACTGTTTTCTTCCAAATACTGTATGAAGTGGACTTTGCAATCCTGTTTTATGGTTGACTATTCTAATTGTTCCAAAATATAAAAATGTCTTGCAACTCTTTCAATTCCCACTATATAGATGTTGGTACTATATTGTGGATAGAATTTTAGTGGAAGGCAGAATTTATTCCTTACAGTTCACAAAACGGGGAGTTCCCAAATTACAATCTTTATTCTCGTCTTCACTTTTACTTTAAGACTCCTAACTTTCTCCAATGATTTTTGCCATCTGGTAATTTCATAACCACTTTGTTTCCCTTTCTGAGAAATTTTGAGAATTGGACAAATGATATATCGTAAAGTTGGAGAAGCAGTAGAATCTGGGTGTAATTATAGACTCTGATTGGCTTCCCTGGTGGCTCAGATGGTAAAGCATCTGCCTGAAATGCAGGAGACCCGGGTTCAATTCCTGGGTTGGGAAGATGCCCTGGAGAAGGAAATGGCAATCCACTCCAGCACTCTTGCCTGGAAAATCCCATGGATGGAGGAGCCTGATAGGCTACAGTCCATGGGCTCGCAAAGAGTCAGACACGACTGGGCGACTTCACTTTCATAGACTCTGATGCTGGGAGGGATTGGGGGCAGGAGGAGAAGGGGACGACAGAGGATGAGATGGCTGGATGGCATCACTGACTCGATGGACGTGAGTTTGAGTGAACTCCGGGAGTTGGTGATGGACAGGGAGGCCTGGTGTGCTGCAAAGAGTCGGACATGACTGAGCGACTGAACTGAACTGAACTGAAGCAAGCCCTTGCAAATTTTTGCAAAATACCAAACTTGGACTTAGTAAAATCAAATAAAATAATTTATTTTTTCTCCTCTTTCTTCATCCAAAATACTTTCTTTATCCAAAATACTTAATCCAATACTTTGGCCACATGATGTGAAGAGCTAACTCATTGGAAAAGACCCTTATTCTGGGAAAAATTGAGGGCAGGAGGAGAAGGGGGCAACAAAGGATGAGATGGTTGAATGGCATCACTGACTCAGTTGACATGAGTCTGAGCAAGCTCTGGGAGACAGTGACAGGGAAGCCTGGTGTGCTGCATGCTGCCCATGAGGTTGCAGAGTCAGACACGACTTAGTGACTGAATTAACAACAGTTCTTTCTCCTCTTTCTTTATCCAACATATGATTTCCCTTTCAATTCAAGTTTACACAACTAGTAACATAGGTAGGCTACAGAATTTCTAATATACAGAATTTGTGGGAGTTTATATACCCAATCAACAATTAGATAATTTTTTGGCTATAAGGAATATGTTCTAATGTTGAAACAATCAGTGTTCAAATAACCTTTTAGAGGAGAGAAAATACAAAGTCTGTTGGGAATGGAGTCTGAATTTATGGTAAGGAATAAATATAGCTATTTCCATGTCCTTTGCTCCCTGTTACACAAACAGTAGAAAAAGCAGTAATTTATATATGCCTGCTTCCCTGGAAAGGCTATGGTTGCAAGCTCAACATCTCCTAATATACAGATTAAAAAATGGTTTAGTCTGTAAAGAAGTTAGTAATGGTTGGACAATCAAAAAGCAAACACAGATTTATTTGTTATTCACCAGATAAACTATCATCATGTCAGAAAATTTTCAGTAACTATCTATGCACATAATGCTGTCATTGTTCTAATGGAAAGTAAGGTGTAAATTGTGAAGGAAGTTTGTAGAAAATCTTAGGGTCATCTCTGTTTCCTTTCGAAATAATTGCAGGAATTCTGCACAGAAATACAATTGTCTGACTGCAGATATTTCTAACATTTTTTTTCATTTAGCAACCCTGCCCTAGTTTCTTTTAATAAAGAATAGCAAGTCCATGTTATTTAAGGTGTCATATATTAATTGGTTATGAAAAATGCTCAGAGACTTCTTTGAGACTTGACAGTTGCCTAGCATAGCAAACACAGCCCTGTTTTACTTGCTGCAGTCAATTAAAATCTGGATCTCCTGAGCAGTTTCTAGGTAGAGACCCAATCTGATAATCATTAGTTCATATTCTAATGACACAAAACATTCCTGGAGACATTTAATTTTTAGCACCAGGGGTTTTCTTGATGAAACATTTTTTTAAAAATATAAAAAGTCTTATTTCAAAAATCAGAAATGGCATCACTGACTGGTAAAATAAAGGAACAACCACTGAAAGGATAAGAAAAATAATGGCCGTTGACATAATTTAACAATGTATTTTAAGTGCTGCTTGGAACAATAAGAATGTCTTCCACATTCAAGAAGGGAATAATACGGTGGGGCTAAAATTATTAGGCCAAATTATGCTTAGATTTTCAGCTTGTTTTAGAGGTGTGTCTGCATGTTTATTAAATAAAAGGGGTAGCATCCTTTACCAAGACTTGTTCCCAGATATATTAATTCAGAAAAAGCAAATGTTTTCACCATTCTTTAAAGAAAAATTTTAAAATATCTCTCATAATGAAAACAATGGCTCAAGGAAAAAGACCCATCCTTTAAATTTAGAAATCCTTTGAAAATAGTCCTAATTCCAAGCTGTTCTCATGTAATCTACCAGTGACTAAATTTCAACTCTGTACTTTATGCACCATGGAGCACCTCAGCTTTTGTCCATCTTGTTCTACCATGAAATTAATGGGCTAAGAAATAATACTATTACCCACCCCTAAAACAATATGTCATTTTATCAATGAACTAAATTTTATCTTCTAATGAAAGTTGCTTAAATTTATTCACTCGGTAAATTCATGAGAAAATATAATTGGAAACATTTACAAATTTCTTTCCTGGCATCCCTAGATCCTGGCATCAGTACTACTTCTCTCTGTCCATTGACAGCCAAGTTTTCTTGTAAAAATTATCTTGTGCTACCTCTATTTTTTTTTAAGCCATACATGCCTTCTTTCTTCAGTCTAACATCTGTTCCTTTACCTACTGAAACTACTCTCATTTAGGTCACCAATAGCCTCCAGATAGCTAGATCCAAAGGACATTTTTATATCTTTATATTATTATACTCTGTGGGTTTTGACAATGTTGACAACTTGCCCTTAAATTTTCTTTTCCCTTAGCTAATGTGACAAGATTAATTATCATATTGGAGGTCTGTGTCTAAATGTCACTTCAGAGGCTAACCACCCTATTTAAAATAATCTCTTGTCTAGATTCAAATCTGTTTTATTTTCTTCTCATTACATCTTAATAACTGAAATCATGTTGTGTATTCATTTGTCTCCTTGATTATTGTATATTTCCATCCTAGGTTCTAAGATTCACGAGAGCAAAGACTGTTCTTTTCACCTCCTCGACTGTAACCTTCAAACCTGTAACAGTGCCTTACACACACAAAAAGGAAGCTAAATAAACAATGACTGATGAGTGTGAGGGAGTGAATATTGAGTCTCAAACCCTTAAATTAACTGGGAATTTTCACTTAGATATTTCACAAGTACCTCATAGTCAAGATTTGGGAACTTAATTCTCTCCTCCCTATTATGATCTTTTAATGCTTAGAGGAAATCTGAATTCCTTCATTTCATCACCCTTTGCATCTAAAAAGGTAGACATGGACATGGGGGTAATCATTCTGTAATTTCCTTGAATTTATTTTCTCTTATTTATTTCTGTTTCCTCTGCCTTGTTGAAACACTCTTACTACTAAAATAGGCTTCTAACTGGTCTATTGTCCCCAGTTTTGATTCCATTCAATCTATTTTTCTTATGTCTAGCAATTATTAGCTTTTGTGCAAAAAGAAATGTGGAAGGATTATAAAAGTATCTTATTATGACAAAATATTATTGCAAATTTTAACCTGGAAGTAGAAAATGCCCTAAACATCGCTTTTACAAGCCCCATTTAGATATGATTTAACTGAACCATGAAAGTGTATCCATAAAAATTATCCCATCATCTATTTCATATTTATCCATTTCCTCACCACACACAAAAAATTGCCAATTCAGTTATCAGATACAAACCCAAACTTTAATCAAATAGGGAATAGTTCCAGACCAACTTCACAACTTAACAAATAAGTCAGAAAAACTTAACAAGGAAAGGCCTTAATGAACATAGGTTGCTCTTGCAATTAAATAGAAAAAGTCAATCATCTATTATTAACTAAATAGATAAAGATACATGGTAACAGTGATGTGTGTGTTTGTGCGTGTGTGTATGAGAGAGAGAACATGTGACACATAAGTACACACACACATGTGGAAATGCATAAAAATAAAAAATGTGGTAGACATCTTTTTTTACTTAGCTTCCCAAAACCATTTCACCATTTTTCTGTCAATAGTTCCCCCAATTTTGAAGAATTACACTTTTCAGTCAAGCCATGAGGGTTTCCCATTTTCTATACATAGCCCTGAATATGTGGCCCATGCTGAGCCAGTAAGAGTCTCTCTTCCTCCAAACACAGTGCTCAGCTGAGAGTTTAGGAAATCGATATAGCCCCTTAAATATCTTTCCTGTAATTTTATGATTGAAGATTGGAGAGTCACTATAGTATCCTGCTAAAATTATGCTAGATGCTTATGGAAATATTCTCTGATGATACATTTCTCTGTATATATGCATACAAAAATATAAGCTTTTTTAAAACTAAATAAGATAATGATATAACTATAGTTATCCAATTTCCATGTAAAAATGTATACTTTTTATTTGTAATTACATTCTGAGCTACCTTTAATAGTACCTTTTCATATGAGTACTCATTTCATATGAGTATTGTATTATATTTTATATGCACACACAAATTGTCCTTCTAAAGTAGTATAGCATGTTTCTCTCATATTTACATTTATAGCTGTATCCAATGAACATTTTTTGTGTGCCAGGCAATTTTTGTATATATTAGCTTGTTACTCCTCTGTCCCCAAAATTCTGGTCAGGTAGTTACTTATTACTGTTATTTTTATTTCTTTCCACATGAGAGAAAAGAGGTTAAGAGAGATCAGGTAACTGGTCCCTGATTACACAGTAAGCAACACTACTGATATTTGAACCCATACAGTCTAGCTTTAGGGGCCTAGCTTTTAACCACTGTTTTATCTCATTTATGTGTATACCTATTTCCTATGCTCTTATCATCATGCATGTCATCAGTCCTTCAAATTAATAATTTTCAAAAATCTCATCAATTCAATTCATTTGATAAATAGTGAGTTTGAACATTTTTGTGGCAGACTATGGGCCATTTGCTTTTTTTTTTTCCCATATGATTAATCATTCATATGTCTTTTCTATTTTCTGCTAGACTATATCTTTTCCTTACCAGTTTAAAGGATCACAGACTGTTATGTGTTGCTAAATGTTTTCCTTTATACTGTAATTTGTTTTTTAATTGATTTATGATGTTTTTGTCTATAAAGACCTTTCAGACATCTTGTGCAGTCTAAAATGCCAATCATTCATTTATGATTTCTAGATTTTGCAACTGGATGAAAATGATCTACTGCCAGACAATACAAACATCTTTGCTTCTAGTGGTTTTTTTGTATTATAATGTTAAAATCTTTACAATTTTGAATGAAGGGGCCTTAATTTATGTTTACTAAAATTGGTAATCAATTGCCCATATCTCTCAAAAAACAAATATTTTCAACTGATTTGAAATGCTACATGTACCATTCAAAAATTTCCACATCCTTGGTCCTGTCCTGAACTTATTATTTTGTTCCATTGATTTATGTCTTTTTCTAAATCAGAGTCTAATTTCTTTTATCTTTAGATATTTATAATGATTTTGACACCAGTTAAAGCAGGTCCCATCTAATTGTATCTTGTTTTCAAAATCTTTTAGCTATACTAACAATTTTTCCATATGAACATTTTGGTTAGTGTACTTAACATTCTTACAGTACTACTTTCTACTCAGAAAGTGTTCTTTCACACTGTACAGGGTTTTTACTTTTAAAACCCACGTTACATGTTTCTTCCTTATATACGACCTAAATAATGGTTTTCTTTCTGTTTTGATGCTTCTTTATGTGAGTGGTCTCTTTTTCCCAACTATATTTTCTTACTAGTTTACATCATCATTTTGCCTGGAAGTCAGCCATCCTGCTAGACTATCATCTTAATTACAATAATTTGTAACTGAATCAATTGGGTTTTCCTGATATACAACCCTATTAACTATTAATAAAGATATTTGCTCTCCTTTCCAAATCATTGGTTCTTTATCTTATTTCTTTATCTCATCTAAAATAATTAACATAAATATTCAGAAAAGTAGTTGAATAATCTATATCCACTGCAATAATATCATACTGGGTTGGATATGAAAGTGAAAGTGTGAGTTATTCAGTTGTGTCTGACTCTTTGCAACCTTATGCACTGTAGCCAGCCATGTTCCTCTGTCCATGGGATTCTCCAGGAAAGAATACTGGAGTGGGTAGTCATTCCCTCCTCCAGGGGATCTTCCTGACCTAGGGACTGAACCCAGGTCTCCTGCATTGCAGACAGATTCTTTACTGTCTGAATCACCAAGGAGGCCCCTGGTTGGAGGGTGTCCACATAAATTTGAGTCCTTCCCAGAACCTCAGAATGTGACTTCATTTGGAAATAGATTGCAGAGATAATTAGTTAAGATGAGGTCATACAGGAGTAGGATAGGGCCTTAATTCACATCACTGGTGTCTTTATAAGAAGAAGAGAAGGAGACACAAAGATAAGAGGCTAAGGGGGAAATCCCTTGTGAAAACAGAGGCAGAGATTGAAGTTTTACAAGTCAGGGGATGACAGACAGTGTCAAATCTCCAGAAACTAGAAGAAAATCATGAAGCATTCTCCCTCAGAGATTCCTGTAGAATCCAACCCTACTGACACCTTTATTTTAGACTTCTAGTTCCAGAACTGTGAGGAAATAAATTTTTGCTCTTTCAAGCCACCTAACTTGTGGTACTTTGTTGAGCTAAACCTAGGAAACTAATACAAATATTGACTACAGCTTTTGCTAACCAAAAATGACACCTTTAGGTTTCTAAAGATTTTCTTTATCAAGTTCAGGAGATGTCCTTCTTTTTCTCTTTTACATAAAATTTGTATCTTATTTCTTGAATATAATGATCTTGTAGCAGTTATAATTGATATGATTCTACAGTTACTTTTCTCCTTTATTGTGTCAATATTTAACATTGTGTTAGTTGCTTAGTCATGCCTGACTCTTTACGATCCCGTGGACTGTAGCCCACCAGGCTCCTCTGTCTGTGGAATTCTCCAGATGAGAATACTAGAGTGGGTCGCCATTTCACTAAACAAGTCTCCACCTCTCCCTGCATATACAGCTCTTTACAACATGCTTTTGAAGCTCCTGCCAGTAAGATGAGTCAATTTCTCTCTACTTTGAATTTCTGCTGTATATATGCCTTACCTTGTCCAACAGAACAGAGAAAGACAATATTTTTCAATTCTGAGCCTATGCCTCAAAAGAATTTGCCTTCTTCCATTCTTCCTCTTGAAACTTGGCCACCACAGTCTGAGCACATCTGGGCTAGGCTGGTGAATAATGGATTTTTTCTGAGCCAAAAAAAGCCAACTACCCATTGAGGAATGACATTATCATCTGCTAGCTAACCACAGGGGTGTGAGTGAGTCTAGTCAGAGTTAGGCAAGCCTGGCTCAGAGCTAGAGCAATGATCAGGTGACTCAAGGACTCAGGAGGAACAGTCAGTGGTTGTCATTTGGGGCAACTAAGATTTGGAGTGATTTGTTATGCAGCAATGATAAAAATAAATACATATACTAAACATATATGACTATATTAAATATATATCTATATAAACTATATTAGCAATATATAACAAATGATACAAATATAAAGTTTATCAGTAGATTTTATAAAATTAAACCTCCTTGATTTCTTATTAAAGAAATGGTCATACGATAGAAGTGTAATTAAACAGTGCTAGATTCAGTTCAGTTCAGTTCAGTCACTCAGTTGTGTCTGACTCTTTGCAACCCCATGAACCATAGCACGCCAGGCCTCCCTGTCCATCACCAACTCCCGGAGTTTACCCAAACTCATGTCTATTGAGTCAGTGATGCCATCTAACCATCTCATCCGCTGTCGTCCCCTCTCCTCCTGCCTTCAATCTTTCCCAACATCACGGTCTTTTCAAATGAGTCAGCTCTTCATATGAGGTGACCAAAGTATTGGAATTTCAGCTTCAACATCAGTCCTTCCAATGAATACCCAGGACTGATTTCCTTTAGGATGGACTGGTTGAATCTCCTTGCAGTCCAAGGGACTCTCAAAAGTCTTCTCCAACACCACAGTTCAAAAGCATCAATTCTTCTGCGCTCAACTTTCTTTATAGTCCAACTCTCACATCTATACATGACTACTGGAAAAACCATAGCCTTGACTAGATGGACCTTTGTTGACAAAGTCATGTCTCTGCTTTTCAATATGTTGTTTAGGTTGGTCATAACTTTCCTTCCAAGGAGTAAGCGTCTTTTAATTTTATGGCTGCAGTCACCATCTGCAGTGATTTTGGAGCCCCCCCCAAAAAAAGTCTGACACTGTTTCCTTTGTTTCCCCATCTATTTCCCAAGAAGTGATGGGACCAGATGCCATGATCTTAGTTTTCTGAATGTTGAGCTTTAAGCCAACTTTTTCACTCTCCTCTTTTACTTTCATCAAGAGGCTCTTTAGTTCTTCTTTACTTTCTGCCATAAGGGTGGTGTCATCTGCATATCTGAGGTTATTGATATTTCTCCTGGTAATCTTGGTTCCCAGTCCAGCGTTTCTCATGATGTACTCTGCATATAAGTTAAATAAGCAGGGTGACAATACACAGCCTTGACGTACTCCTTTTCCCTATTTGGAACCAATCTGTTGTTCCATGTCCAGTTCTAACTGTTGCTTCCTGACCTGCATATAGGTTTCTTGAGAGGCAGGTCAGGTAGTCTGGTATTCCCATCTCTTTCAGAATTTTCCATAGTTTACTGTGATCCACACAGTCAAAGGCTTTGGCATAGTCAATTACTAATATTTTATTTAAAATTTTAAATTTCTGTTCCACAACAGAAGACCTTTTATTTCCAGTCATTAAAATATTTTATGATATTAAAACTCAAATAATACTTAAAGTGATCAATGCATCCCTTATAAATCAGTAAATGGTATTGTTACAACTGCCAAATATAACTTTTACTTTACCATTGCTGAATCCTCATTACATGAAAGGGACCTTATGTCATTTTTCCATTCTATAAAGACCAAAGCCCAAATAAATTAAGTAGATTGTTCAAGGTCAAGCTATTAGTAAATGTTGCAGCTGGGTTTAAACTCTTATATGAGTAATCTCAACACTTTATCTCTGGACCACTTTGAGGAGGTCTGGAGAACAAAGGAAGATCAGAGAGGTAAAGTTGGATGGCTTTACATCCACATCATAATTTACTCTGAAAATCAAAAGCCTCCCTCTATATTTTCACTATTCTAGGGGTAAAATACCTGATTTTCTCTAACATGGGATCCATAATTACTTTTTTATAAACATGCTTAATATTTACTCTATTACTTAATTTAACTGGATTGTCACTGTTAGCAGAAAAATCTGGACTCATAAAAATGTACTGAATTTGTAAAACACAGTAGCCTTTTCTAAACCCATGTCTATGGTTTGAATAACACCCCATATAAAAATAAAGTTGGCGAGCAAAAGCTTTCTACTGAAGTCAGTAAATATCAGAATATTAACACTTGATGCCAATAAGGCCACGAATAATTAAGCCTTACTGGGATATAGTATATAAAATGATAAGATAATAAAAAACTAAGCTATTGTTATGATTGATTAGTAAAAGTTATAATTGATCGATGCATGCAGAATTATCTGTTCTAGAAAAAGTCACAATATAGTTGACATCATGCAATCTTTAAATTGAAGCCATGAGCAACCATATCAATAGCATATGTTAGTGCCAAGGAAGGGATTCACATTGTAAATCCTATGTGAAAAGGCAGTGATTATTCTGGACTAGGATAGATGGAATGGTGGGATAATTATAGAAGAGGTAGAATTTGAGCTGAGTCTCTGAAAAAGTTAGAACTTAGAGAAAGCCATGTAAGAATGTCTTATTAGGGGGAATGACACATATCAGAAATGACAAATATCTCTGAGAGTCTGTCCCCACTCCAGAGTCCATGGCACACATTACTGATCTGTGGCTGTTTCGTCTTCCTGAATTAAGAGGCAATCTCACAACACCCATCAATAGAGAGCTGTGAATCAGACAGGGCACACAGAGAAAACTTTCTGTCAGTCCATGGTGGGTAAAAAATTATGTGTGGAGTAAAACAGAGAAACAAAAGTATATTTGTTTGACTGAACTACAAAGAGTATGGGGAATACTAATTGGAAAGTTTATAAGCACTAGTTGGGGATGCTTGGAGTTTGTGTTTTTCTCATGTACAATGGAAAATGATTCAAAACTTCAACAAAAAAGTAAATTAGGGAGCAACTGAGGACAGGGAAATCAGAGGAGGACTGTCACATTAATCCTGTAATGAGAAAGTGAAGGAAAAAGGCATTAATAAAAAAAAAAAAATACAATGATAAAATACATAGTAAAAAAGAATTGTCAGGGAAGTCTCTCAGTCATGTCCAACTTTTTGCAACCCCATGGCCCATAACCTACCAGGCTCCCCTGTCCATGGGATTTTCCAGTCAGGAGTACTGGAGTGGGTGCCATTTCCTTCTCCAGGGGATTTTCCAGATCCAGCGATCAAACCCGGGTCTCCCACATTGCAGGCAGATGCTTTACCGTCTGAGCCACCAGAAAAGCCCAAGATTAATTTATATGAACAAAATAATATAATGATCAGTTAAGATTTATTGAATTCTGACTATGTCCAGGATTCAAAATAAATAAATGTGTTATCTCATTTGACCCTTGTGATAACCAATGAGATAAGGTAAGTATCTTTCATATCTCCATTTCACAAATGGAGAAACAAAGGCTGTATACTAAGAATCTGACATATTTTGAAAACTAAATAATACACTGAATCTATGTAACTAGCTTTGGTTATAGAATAGCCATTTATTTGACTTTAGTTCTCAGTTCAACCTTACCCGTAGCTCTGATCTCTCTGTCCGCATCTATAGACTCCTGCTTTGTGAATGTTTACAACAGTTTCCTCTGAGAAAAGAAAGCAGAATTTTTTCAATTTCAGATTTGATTTTCAACAGACAGTCTATTACATTTTAAATTTAAAAATATCAAAATGAATCCGCCACAGGTATACATGTGTTCCCCATCCTGAACCCTCCTCCCTCCTCCCTCCCCATTCCATCCCTCTGGGTCGTCCCAGTGCACCAGCCCCAAGCATCCAGTATCATGCATCGAACCTGGACTGGCAACTCATTTCATACATGATATTTTACATGTTTCAATGCCATTCTCCCAAATCTTCCCACCCCCTCCCTCTCCCACAGAGTCCATAAGACTGTTCTATACATCAGTGTCTCTTTTGCTGTCTCGTACACAGGGTTATTGTTACCATCTTTCTAAATTCCATATATATGCGTTAGTATACTGTATTGGTGTTTTTCTTTCTGGCTTACTTCACTCTGTATAATAGGCTCCAGTTTCATCCACCTCATTAGAACTAATTCAAATGTATTCTTTTTAATGGCTGAGTAATACTCCATTGTGTATATGTACCACTGCTTTCTTATCCATTCATCTGCTGATGGACATCTAGGTTGCTTCCATGTCCTGGCTATTATAAACAGTGCTGCGATGAACATTGGGGTACACGTGTCTCTTTCCCTTCTGGTTTCCTCAGTGTGTATGCCCAGCAGTGGGATTGCTGGATCATAAGGCAGTTCTATTTCCAGTTTTTTAAGGAATCTCCACACTGTTCTCCATAGTGGCTGTACTAGTTTGCATTCCCACCAACAGTGTAAGAGGGTTCCCTTTTCTCCACACCCTCTCCAGCATTTATTACTTGTAGACTTTTGGATCGCAGCCATTCTGACTGGCGTGAAATGGTACCTCATAGTGGTTTTGATTTGCATTTCTCTGATAATGAGTGATGTTGAGCATCTTTTCATGTGTTTGTTAGCCATCTGTATGTCTTCTTTGGAGAAATGTATTTTGATATTTGGCAAAACTAATACAATTATGTAAAGTTTAAAAATAAAATTAAAAAAAAATAAATTTAAAAATACAACATATAGCTACAGCTGGGTATACTTATATTTTTGTCATCTACATTTTTTGATTCATTATATCTTTTTTGAAAGTGTTTTGTTTTTCCTTATTGGCTACAAACTTAAACAGTACCAAAATATTTTGTGTGCCTACTAAGTGCCAGGCATTGGGCTAAGCATTTGGCATATATAATCTCTCTGAAGCCTCACAAACTTTAATTAAGTGAGCAGAGATACTTACTGCAATTACACAGATAAAGAACCTGAAGCCTAGAGTGTTTAAATAACTTACCTGATGTGAAATACCGAAGCCAGGGGTCAAATTTAGATTTCTATGGCTCTAAAGCACAAAGCCTATTTCAGGGAACTAAATTCTATCTTCTCAAAATTATACTGTGCCAAATACACATTTAGAGCACACTGAGTGCTTAATTCATTTTGACAAATTTACCTCTTCTTAGAACCAGAGGCACTAAGTAAATACCAAGAAATTCAGCTTTTAGTGGGTAATTGTTATACATTCTTGGCTCTGTGATAAGCACTTGAGGCATGTGATAACATTCATTTTTTCTTTTATTCCACATTATGCATTGAGCATTGTTCTAACCTCTAGGAAAGCAACAGAGAATAAAACAGATGAAGTCTACCCTCTCTTACGGATAAAAAGAAATAGGTGTACACATATACAACAGTCCTTGCTTCTCACTGCTGTTCAGTCGCCAAGTTGTGTCCAACTCTTTGCTACTCCATGGACTGCAGCAGGCCAGGCTTTCCTGTCCTTAGTATACATTAATTTTCAAAAGGCAAGGTTTACCTAAATAATACTGGTCTCACAATAAAGTGATTCAAATTTCAGATGCCAAGGACAAGGTTAGGGTAGGGACGCAGTGAGTAAATGCATAAAATAAAAACTTCATTGCTAACTCTTCAGTAAATTAATTTCTATATGAATAAGAGTTGCACCATTGAGTGATAGATCACATTAGTTTTTTCAGTATTTGTTGGTGATTGATCACAGTACATTTTACTTTAATTTCACATATTGGTAGCAAAACTTTGTTATTTACTGGTATTTCATAGGAAAGGTCTTGTTTCCTAGTGAGAGATTCAGGTAACATTGTACAACTATGGATAATCAAAAGAAGGAATTGGCCAACAATGCTGAAAGGGCAGCAAAGAAATTTAAGTGTGGCTGGTCAGGAATCTCTATAAGAGTCATATAGTTACCCTTTGAGTTAAGTCACAAACCTCCTGCCCCATTTTATATATGTTTAAGACCAAGAAACAAGGAAGTACTAGGCATGGTCACACAGATATCGAGTGCCAGGGCTTGAAATCAAGCTTCTGTTTATCTAAAATTTTAGTCCATATTCTTTTCAGTATAGTGAATATGTCTCACACAGGATTTCTAAGTATGTGGAGGTTGAATATATACTTAATATGGCATGTATCTTAAATGACTTCAGTTGATAGACTCTAGTACAGCTACAGTCTGTACTTAATATAATCTGTACTTAGTACAGCTACCTGGTAGCTGAGTGTGAAGAATCTGCCTGCCAGTGCAGGAGACATGGGTTCGACCCCTGGGTTAGGAAGATCCCCTGAAGAAGAAAATGAAGGAAACCCACTCCAGTATTCTTGCCTGGGAAATCCTATGGTCAGAGGAGCCTGGTGGGCTACAGTTAATGGGGTTGCAAAAGAGTCAGACACAACTTATTGACTAAACAACAACAACAAAATAATTAATATCTAATCTTTGCTGATTGAGAAACCCACACTGCACAATAAACTTTTCTAGTCTCAGTAAACAAGTGTTTTGGAAGCTCACTGCTGACACTATTTCAGATTTTCCATAGTGTATTTTATTGGCCAAATATTGACATGCTACCATAGGACAAGAAAGAGCATGTGCTTAAGCTAACACATGTCCCCAAGTTTTCCATTTAGAAAGAAAGGAAAATCATACAGCCACACGTCTTCACAAAGGAGAGTGACCATAGATAGTAGTATAAGAACCTCGAGAGATGTGGATGGAGATGCATTGTGATTTCAGAATATCCCTTTGTCCAGATGGGAAAATCAAAATCTGGTAAAGATCTCTAACTTTAGAGAACAAAAATTGGTCTTTCATTTCTTTGCTTTTAATGGTCCTTAATTTCCTTGCATTTAAAAATCATTAGTAATCATGCAATCATCAGAACACTTCAGCAACTTCCTAACTAGGAAATATAACACCTACTTTTGCTACTGTTAGCTTCAGTAGTTCAAAGAAAGCAAAGTCAATAGCAATTAGAAAAGAAAACCTTTGAGAAAGGGAAAGATAGCTATAAAACACCTAATTGTTTCTCTTAAAATCTACTGCCTCAGTACCTCCAAAAGCTAATGAAATGTCATTTCCCCATGACAAGTAGCCCACAGGTCTTTCTGTTCTTGGAGAGGAAAAAAGGCATACTGTGACAACATATGTAATACCCTTCATTATTGAAACTTGCATTATTCTAATGTTTCTGGCTTACAATTAATGTGTAAGTGATTCTAGAAGCTTAATTTCTATCCCCTATTTGTTGCTTAGCAACAATCAAGCTAAATGAAACACTGCTAGGGTACAGACTATGGGTCATGTTGGGGAAAGCTGCTTGGAAATTATTGTTGGGATTGCTCTCTCTGGAGTCCTTTAAGCATTTGTCTCTATGTATAATTTAGTTGAAACGAACTTGCTTTGCTAATGGGAAATTCTGGATAAATAAATCTGGGCCCATGTGAAAATAGCTCTTCTGTAGCCTCTTACTGTAATAAATATGACAATTATTTTTCAAGAGCACATTTAATTCCACTCTCTCTAAGGGTTTCTTGCTTAAAAATAAAAATCAGTCTTAATTGATCTCTTTGGTGCAAAGATTTTGTTCTTTCTTCAAGTCTCAGCAGAATCTACAGGTATAACTCTCTGGGCATTCTGTATGGTCACAGGAGCATTCCTGTGTCTAGTCCACACATTCAAAGTGAAGTAAGGGATTTCTGTAAACAGTCTTCTGTTTCTTGAAAATTATCAACCTAAATTAATCTTCATGCCAAAGATAGACATTTTGAGGCAGCAAAATGTGCTTCAATACATGTCTTTACAATAGAGACCCCAGAGCACTTGCTTGTTCCTTCTGCTATGTGAAAACATAGCAAAAAGGCTGTCATCTATGAACCAGAAACTGAACTCTTGCTAGACTCTAAATGTGTCAGCATCTAAATGTGCCAGCCTCCAGAATTATGAGAAATAAACTGCTTTTGTTTATAAGCCACCCAGTCTATGGTATTTTGTTATAGCTGTCCAAACTGACTAATACAGGGATAAAGCCAGTTATTCAAAAGAATTCAGGCCCAAATCTCTTCCAATAAATCACAAAGAAGATAAAGACAAATGTATGTGGTTTTGCTGTGCTAAAATTGTCCAAATAATTATGTAAATGTGCACACTGACTTCATGACTATTTGAGACCTGACCAGCTCAAATACTGCCTTTGACAGCCTAAAGGCTAGAGAGAGAACTTGGACCTGAATGGAGACTAAAGTCAAATACCTGTAAGGTTACATGAATCTTTCTACCTTTCACTCCTGAGCTACCACTTTATATGATAAATTGGTATTTATCATATATACTAGTTAACATGATCAAAATTGAAATATGCAAATACAAGTGATATTCTCAAGGCAAGGAGTCTGGACATGTAGATTCCCATTCTACATGGAACTATAAAAACAGAAATAGGGTATTCAATTGAGTTGACTCTGTTAAGACTTCATTTAAATATTTAAGTATGGTAAACAAGTTATTTTTTCATCTCTTTTATATTTGGAGTGTAATTTTTTAAATTCTACTATTTAAACAAAAATTATTTCCTTCATTATCTTGTTTATGATTATGTTACTAATATTATTAATAATTATGTTAGTAAATTAAATGTTATGAATGTTAGATAATGCATAGCAAGTAGTTACCCAAATTTATAGTACCTTAAGTGTTCTCTTAGATATAAAACTGTAACATCAAAATGATTTTGATCCTTATCCAACATTGGAAAAAGCAATGTTTTATCTAAATTGTATCTAGAGTACTGCTAAAATTCAGTGATAAAGATGTTCTTTATTCTGGTATTAATATCATTTGATAGTATATCATTCTCTTAATTATGAGTTTCCATATAGAAATAGCCTACAATAGAAGAGATTTTAAATACATACTATGAAAAGACTGTGTATATGAAAATCCAGTCATGCAATTACAACAAATTCCACACTTAAATTTATCTTGTTAATTAAAGACTTGAAGGAAATCTAGGAGTAGGTGTAACTTAAAAGAAAGAACTGTCTATGTTTCTAATACTGTCTATTGAAGCATGACTGTTTGCCTTGGACATTTGAATTTACTATGGCAAGTGTAATCATCCAAAGGAGGAGATATCAAGCTCTCATAACTAATCAGATTAACCATATGCTATCACTTAGCTTTCTCTATCCTAATTATTTACTCGTGCCAAACAACCTTTCCATTACAATTTGGCTTCACATGTAAATGTATCCAGAAGAGAGAGCATGTTAGATAACTGACATGATATTGTATTATTTATCATTTGAAAAATTATATCAGTATATATATTTATATTATATTTATATATGTATGGGGCTTTTGTATTGATTCTACACCTAAATTACCTATTAAGCTTGATTATCTTATTTTAGAATATAAACATAATTGTTTAATATAAGCTCAACTAAAGTCATAGAGCTGCCAAATATAATTGTATCTCAATCTTGGTGACCATCAGTTTCACCATGGGAATTTTACGAAGTAGACATTCAGTGGAATCCCCTCCAGGGATTCTGATTAATGAGGTCTAAAATGATGCATCTCTACTTTAACTAGATTTATTTCTGGCATAATGGAGTGAGTAAAGCAACATGCTCTCTCTCCAAAAATCAAGCTAAATCCAGAACATGCAGAAATAATGAAATAATAAAACTTATAGGGGAGATAAATGAACTAGAATACATAAAACAAAAGAAAAAATAATGAATTAAAATTAAAAGTCTTTTCTTTGAAAATATCAACAAAATTGACAGTCAAGAAAATAAAGGATACAAATTTTCAAAATCAGCAGTAAAGAAGAAAATATTACCATTTAACTATAGATATTAAAATAATATTAAAAATATTTTTTTTCTTTATTAACCCAGTTGACCTCTTAGATAGTCTAATAAAAATTTTAGCATATTCTGTATTTGAAAATATACTATAGTGATTTCTTTACTGTCCAGCACTTTTGCACATAGTTTTATTTTTTAATGGTAAAAATAATAACTGCCAGATCTCTTTCCTCAAAGAAACTCAAATGTTTTGCGGTTCATACCTTCAAACCATGGATTCCAATAGACAGTTTGTCTATAACATATCTTGTTCTAATAAGATTAGCATCATTTTGGCCACTGGAAAGAATATTAGTAAATAGTCTTATATTAATAACTTACAGGTAGGTTTTTTACATTTAGAAATATGACAAGTGTCTGCTTTCATTTTAATAGTATTTTACAGGCTTTTTCCCCTGTGTTCGACTTTCTTATTTTTCTCTAATTTCTTCTCTGAAAATTTATATTTGGATTTCAATTTGATGTTTTCTCTCTGATTTATTCTTTTGTTACAAGCCTTGAAGGTGATTAACTTTCTTTGCCTGGCTGCATGTTTGGCCTCCAATACCAGCACTGGGAAACATCAGGAGAGCAATTTTTTGTGACTATTTTTTCAACTTACTCAGTTTTCTCCTTCCTGATGATTGCAGTCAAGAATTGCCACTCATTTCTGCGAGATTGCTCTCCTCGTCTTTTCAAGCTCCAGCTCACTTGCCAAGATAGTAATTCTATTTCCCTCCAGGGTAAATTCCTTATTAGAAGAAATTTTATGTAGCTCTGACATTACCAGTGGTTTTTAAAAACTTTCTAGCTGTTTCTAGGCTAACTTTTAATCAGTCGATAATGGGTCAGAGTGTTCACACTTCACAATTGGTGACATCAGGTGTCCAAGGCCAAGAGAGTTAAAAAAGAGAATGAACTGTTTTTGGTGAGGAATTTCAGATACCAAGCGTCCAATTCTGCTTAATCCATGTTATTTGAAGTTGGTTTAAAAGCAAAATTCTCTTCCACCCAGCATAGATAATTTAAAATCAGAGGGATCAGTTTTTCAGAATATAGATAGGACTGTCCTACAAAACTGAGAAGGCAATGGCACCCCACTCCAGTACTCTTGCCTGGAAAATCCCATGGATGGAGGAGCCTGGTGGGCTGCAGTCCATGGGGTCGCTAAGGGTCGGACACAACTGAAGTGACTTAGCAGTAGCAGCCCTACAAAAGTCAGGAGGTATTGCTTCATTAAAAGACTTGTGACTCTGGTAATTACCTGAGTGGTGATATAAGCTGATGATGTGATGCGTTGTGTCTACATCACTAGGATTATTTTGACAGCACTTGAAGTATTTTAAGTAGGAATCAATACTTTTAAGAGTTTTATTTAAAATTTCAGATATCATTATGGAAATATACACCAAGATATTTCACCAGGGAAGTCAAAGTTTGGGGGGAAAGTGAAGTTGTTTCCGCCCGGTTTCGAACCGGGGACCTTTCGCGTGTTAAGCGAACGTGATAACCTCTGTTAGTTAGCTGCTGCTGCGGCTGCTAAGTCGCTTCAGTCGTGTCTGACTCTGTGTGACCCCGTAGAGGGCAGCACAGCAGCCTGCCCCGTCCTTGGGATTCTCCAGGCAAGAACACTGGAGTGGGTTACCATTTCCTTCTAGCAAGAGGATATTAAAGCAACATTTTTATTGAGGAAATAGTAATATTCCGAGAAAATTATTTGATTAGAATATATGTATAGGTCTCATTTTAAGATTAGGTAGAAGAAATTATACAAATTAACTTTTTTACAAAACGGAAACACACTCACAAACATAGGGAACAAACTTATGGTTGTCAGGGGGGAAAAATGGAGGGAAGGTATATATATAGGGAGCTTGGGATCAACACAAGGCTATATTTAAAATGGATTACCAAGAAGGTCCTACTGCATAGCACAGGGAACTCTACTTAGTTTTATGCAGCAGCCTGGATGGGATGGAAGTTTGGAGAAGAATGGATACATGTATATGTGTGTGCATTGTGTCCAACTCTTTGCAACCCCATAGACTGTAAGCCCACGAGGCTTCTCTGTCCATGGGATTCTCCAGGCAAGAATACTGGAGTAGGTTGCCATTTCCTCCTTCAGGGAATCTTCCCAACCCAGAGATTGAACCCATGTCCCCTGAATCTCCTTGCATTGGCAGGAGGATTCTTTACTACTGAGCTCTTTTGCTATCCTCCTGAAACTATCATAATATTGTTAATCAGCTATACTCCAATATAAAATAAAAAGTTAAAAAACTAGGTAGAAGAATTTTTCAAGTGGGGTGTGCATCTCAAGTTCTTTAACTTTGTTAGTCCTTGTGCTAAATTGTTTTGATGGCCCCAATTTTTCATGTTTTCTTACATCCACATGTGATTATACATGGCACAAGACTTGCTTTAGCTTATAGCATGTTACTGCGAGCGATATAACTAAAGGTTTAAAAAGCACTTGTGCAGTTAATTTTGCCCTCTTCTGCCTCTGTTGTTCCATAACACGAGCTTCCCTCAGGTGGACACTTCATTTGCTTGGGCCCTAGATCAAGTCATATCCCAGCTAAGATCTACGCCCAGCAGAAGATAGCTTCAAGCAGGCACACCCCCCCGAGCCCAGTATAGATCAGCCAAACCCCTCACCCCAACCTGCCAACAGAAACTGGAGCTAAACAGATATTTCTTTGCGTCAAAATTGCCATTTTAAGTCGTGTCTATCATGTAGAGTTTTTGTAGTGATGCAAAATAATGCAGTCCTACATCCAAATTCCCAGAGAATGCACTTGACGTCACTGTAAAGTTGGCCTGTTTTGTCCTCAAAGAGTCCGTGAGTCCACTTTGGTGTCAACTTTTCATGCAAATTGCCAGTGAAAAAGCCTAAGACCATGAGAGATATTGTCCAACATACTAAATAGGTCATAAGATTGTTTTGAGCATTCTTGCTATTAATATTTGTACATGAAATCATGTTTGCCTTCTTTGATACCTACCACCTGGTACTAAGGATACAAAGGAAAGGAAACACAGTTCCCACTTCCCTCTAAACCCCAGAGACTATGAATATTTATCAGACGATCCCTGACATTTGCTGAATGGGAAAAAGGACTTAGGTCAGTTTACAACCGTGAAAAAGAACCAAAATGTTCACTTTTAAAAACTATAAGCCTTTTATCAGAGAAAATGTCATCTCCGCATCATTTGGAAGACGTCCCACCATTATACAGCTATAATCTTCCTTCCCTCATGTACACAAGGACCCTACCTGTATGGAAGAGGTGCCTTTGTTGCTGTTACCCTCTTTCTCAAGTGAAAGAAGTTTGCAGAATTTGTGGCCAACAGTCCTAAGAGTTCGAATTATACAGTATTTTTAGTGTAAGTTATAGCCAGAATTGTTTGAACATTTATACTATCTTAATACTGTCCTAATTTATGATTTCTGAATTTCTATAATTTATGACAAGTTTTCTCAATGTCTTTTATATATAATGTTTTTCTCAACTCTGGAATATATTTGGCATTTGTTTATGCTCTTCCCTTCTCCATTTTTCACATATTGAATTTACATCAGCTGCTGCTTTTCAAACATCAGAACCATAATTCAAGTTAGAAATTACTACCTAGAGATGTCTTCAGTCATTCAATCCATGTTCTAAATCCTACAATTTCCAAAACATAATTAATTTTAATTCATCTGAATACTAAGATAAATGTCATACAGCTTTTTTAAAAAGGAAAAGGAGATTTCTTTAAAAAGAGTCCCACATCTGAAAAAGACTAATAAGTACAAATATACCTTAAATATTTATTATAAATAAATATATTTGTGAAAGGGAAGAAATGTTTACTGGCATTAACTTGGGTGTCATTTGATATAAGAGATAGTAAAGAGAAACAAATTTTAAAGTTATTTTCACATATCCTAAAATTAAAAGGAATCCTCATAAGAAGATCAAAGGGCTCCATAATCTGATTTAGGAAAGAGGAATGTATATGTGTGAGGCAAAAATATGTATCTTTCTATTACATGCACATTTCTTAGAATACATTGAATGTGTTAGAAATCCCTAATATTTGAAGCCATGAAATTAAAAGATGCTTACTCCTTGAAAGAAAAATTATGACCAAGCTAGACAGCGTATTAAAAAGCAGAGAAAATTACTTTGCCAACAAAGGTTCATCTAGTCAAGGCTATGGTTTTCCCAGTAGTCATGTATGGATGTGAGAGTTAGACTATAAAGAAAGCTGAGCACCCAAGAATTGATGCTTTTGGACTGTGGTATTGGAGAAGATTCTTGAGAGTCCCTTGGACTGCAACAAGATCCAACAGTCCATCATCCTAAAGGAAATCAGTCCTGAGTATTCATTGGAAGAACTGATGTTGAAGCTGAAACTCCAATACTTTGGCCACCTGATGCAAAGAACTGATTCGTTTGAAAAGACCCTGATGCTGGGAAACACTGAAGGCAGGAGGAGAAGGGGATGACAGAGAATGAGGCAGTTGGATGGCATCACCAACTCATTGGACATGAATTTGAGTAAAGACTGGGAGTTGGTGATGGACAGGGAGGCCTGGAATGCTGCAGTCCATGGAGTCACAAAGCGCCGGACACAACTGAGTGACTGAACTGAACTGAACTGAATATTTGAAGACCAATCTGCCATATGAATTTATCAGAAAAATTAATACACTTCCATTTTACATTGAATTACATAAAATGAAGACTAGAGTAAAACTACTATCACAAAATTCACTTTATGACTTTAGAACTAACTGATCATTCACCGATCCAACTTAAGTATCAGAATTACATATTTTGTCTTGTATCCAATCAATTTATCTTGCTGTTCAGTCGCTAACTCATGTCCAGCCCTTTGCTACCCCATGGACTACAGTATGCCAGGCTCCTCTGTCCTCCACTATCTCCCAGAGTTTGCTCAGATTCTTGTCCATTGAGTCAGTGATACTATCTAACCATTTCATTCTCTCCCCTCCTTCTCCATTTGCCTTCAATCTTTCCCAGCATCGGGGTCTTTGCAAATGAGTCAGCTCTTTGCACCAGCCTCATCAAGAGGCTCTTAGTTCCTCTTCACTTTCTGCATATCTGAAGTTGTTGATATTTCTCCTGGAATTCTTGATTATAGCTTGTGATTCATCCAGCCTATCATTGCACACAATGTACTCTGCATATAAGCTCCAAAGTATTGGAGTTTCAGCTTCAGCATCAGGCCTTCCAATGATTCAGGATTGATTTCCTTTAGGATTGACTGGTTTGATTTACTTGCTATCCAAGGGACTCTCAGGAATCTTCTCTAGTACCACAATTCAAAAACATCAATTCTTCAGCATTCAGCCTTCTTTATGGTCCAACTCACTTTGGTACATGACTACTGGGGGAAAACAATAGCTTTGATGTTGGTGGCAAAGTGATGTCTCTGCTTTTTAAGTCGCTGTCTAGTTTCATCATAGTTTTTCTTCCAAGGAGCAAGAGTCTTTTAATTTCATAGCTGCAGTCACCATCCCACATGACTTTAGAGCCCAAGAAAATTAAATCTTTCACTGCGTCCATTTTTTCCCTATTTGCCATGAAGTGATGGTACTGACAGAAAGTGAAGAGGAACTAAAAAGCCTTTTGATGAAAGTGAAAGTGGAGAGTGAAAAAGTTGGCTTAAAGCTCAACATTCAGAAAACGAAGATCATGGTATCTGGTCCCATCACTTCATGGGAAATAGATGGGGAAACAGTGGAAACAGTGTCAGACTTTATTTTGGGGAGCTCCAAAATCACTGCAGATGGTGACTGCAGCCATGAAATTAAAAGACGCTTACTCCTTGGAAGGAAAGTTATGACCAACCTAAATAGCATATTGAAAAGCAGAGACATTACTTTGCCAACAAAGGTCCATCTAGTCAAGGCTATGGTTTTTCCTGTGGTCATGTATGGATGTGAGAGTTGGACTGTGAAGAAGGCTGAGCGCTGAAGAATTGATGCTTTTGAACTGTGGTGTTGAAGAATACTGTTGAGAGTCCCTTGGACTGCAAGGAGATCCAACCAGTCCATTCTGAAGGAGATCAGCCCTGGGATTCCTTTGGAAGGAATGATGCTAAAGCTGAAACTCCAGTACTTTGGCCACCTCATGCGAAGTGTTGACTCATTGGAAAAGTCTCCGATGCTGGGAAGGATTGGGGGCAAGAGGAAAAGGGGACAACAGAGAATGAGATGGCTGGATGACATCACTTACTCGATGGACATGAGTCTGAGTGAACTCTGGGAGTTGGTGATGGACAGGGAGGCCTGGCGTGCTGCGATTCATGGGGTCGCAAAGAGTCGGACACGACTGAGTGACTGAACTGAACTGAACTGATGGTACTGGATCCCATGATCTTAGTTTTTTGAATGTTCAATTTTCAGCCAGCTTTTTAACTCTCCTCTTTCACCTTCATCAAGAGGCTCTTTAGATCCTCTTCACTTTCTGCATATCTGAAGTTGTTGATATTTCTCCCAGAATTCTTGATTACAGCTTGTGATTCATTCACTTAGCATTGTGCATGATGTACTCTGCATATAAGTTAAATAAGCAGAGTGACAATACACACTGTTGACGTCCTCCTTTCCCAATTTTGAACCAGTCAGTTGTTCCATGTAAGGTTCTAATTGTTGCTTCTTGACCCACAGACAGGTTTCTCAGGAGATAAATAAGGTGGTCTGAAATTCCCATCTCTTTGAGAATTTTCCACAGTTTGCGGTGCTCCACACAGTCAAAGGATTTAGTGTAGTCAATGAAGCAGAGGTAGATGTTTTTCTGGAATTCACTTGCTTTCTCCATGATCCAGTGAATGCTGGCAAATTAATCTCTGGTTCCTCTGCCTTTTCCAAACCCAGCTTGTACATTTGGAAGTTCTCACTTCAAGTTCTTCTAAAACCTTGCTTAAAGGATTTTGAGCATAACTTGCTAGCATGTGAAATTAACATAATTGCACATTCTTTGGCACTGCTCTTCTTTGGGATTGGAATGAAAACTGAACTTTTCCAGTCCTGTGGCCTCTGCTGAGTTTTCCAAATTTGCTGACATATGGAGGGCAGCACTTTAACAACATCTCTTAGAATTTTGAAATAGCTCAGCTGGAATTCCATCACCTCCACTAGTCTTCTTTGTAGTAATGCTTCCTAAGACCCACTTGACTTCAGACTCTAGGATGTCACCCTAGGTGAGTGACCACACCATTGTGGTTATCTGGGTCCTTAAGATTTTTTGTATAGTTCTTCTGTGTATTCTTGCCACCTCTTAATCTCTTCAGCTTCTGTTAGGTCCTTACCATTGCTGTCCTTTATCATACCCATCCTTGCTAGTAATGTTCCCTTGATAGTTCCAGTTTTATTGAAGAGATCTCTAGTCTTTCCCATACTATTGTTTTCCTTTACTTCTTTGCACTGTTCATTTAAGAAGGTCTTCTTATCTTTCCTTGCTGTTCTCTGGAACTCTACATTCAGTTAGGTATATCTTTCCCTTTTTCCCTTGCTTTTTTTTTTACTTCCCTTAGCTATGTGTGAAGCCTCCTCAGACAAACACTTTGCCTTCTTGCATTTCTTTTTCTTTGGGTGGTTTTGGTCACTGACTCTGTGCAGTGCTGTGAACCTCTGTCCATAGTTCTGTGGGAGCTCTGTCTACCAGATCTAATCCCTTGAATCTATTTGTCACTTCCACTGTATAATCTATAAGGGATTTGATTTAGATCATCCTGAATGGCCTAGTGGGTTTCCCTATTTTCTTCAGTTTAAGACTGAATTTAATAAGGAAGTCATGATCTGAGCCACAGTCAGCTCCTGGTCTTGTTTTTACTGACTGTATAGAGCTTCTCCATCTTCAACTGCAAAGAATATAATCAGTCTGACTTCAGTATTGACCATCTGGTGATGTCCACGTGTAGAGTCATCTCTTGTGTTGTTGGAAAAGAGTGTTTGTTATGACCAGTGTGTTCTCTTGACAAAATTCTGTTAGCCTTTGCCCTGCTTCATTTTGTACTCCAATTCAAACTTGCCTGTTATTCCGGATATCTCTTGACTTCCTACTTTTGCATTCCAGTCCCCTATAATGAAAAGGACTTTTTTTTTCTTTTTCTTTTTTTAGTGTTAGTTCTAGAAGGTCTTGTAGGTCTTCATAGAACTGTCCAACTTCTTCAGCATCAGTGGTTGGGGCATAGACTTGGGTTACTGTGATGTTAAGTTGTTTGCCTTGGAAATTAATTGAGATCATCCTATCATTTTTGGGGATTGTACCCAAGTACTACATTTTGGACTCTTTTGTTGATTCAGAGGGCTGCTTCATTTATTCTAAAAGATTCTTGCCCACAATAGTGGCTATAATGGTCATCTGAATTAAATTTGCCCTTTCTTGTCCATTTTAGTTCAATGATTCCTAAGATGTCAATGTTCACTCTTTCCATCTCCTTCTTGACCACATCTAATTTACCTTGATTCATGGATCTAATATGCTGGGTTCCTATGCAATAATGTTCTTTACAGCTCCAGACTTTACTTTCACCACATGAGACATCCACAACTGAGTGTCATTTCTGCTTTGGCCCAGCCTCTTCATTCTTTCTTGAGCTGTTAGTAACTGCCCTCTGCTCTTCCCCTGTAGCTTATTGGACACCTTCCAATTTGAGGGACTCATCTTCTAGTGTCATATTTTTTATCTTATCATACTGTTCATGAGGTTCTCACAGAAAGAATACTGGAGTTGTTTGCCATTCCATCTTCCAATGGGCCATGTTTTGTCAGAACTCTTCACTATGACCCATCCATCTTGGGTGGCCCTGCAAAGTATGGCTCATAGCTTCATTGAGTTACACAAACCCCTTTGCCACAAGGCTGTGACCCATGAATGGGCAATTTATTTACAGATGCCATTTTTTTTTTTTTTTACTCTTTTGTGGATAACTACCTTCATCTTCTCACATGTGTGTTCAAAAAACTACAAAGTTAGCATTAGCAAACCTAGAGGTAACAATATGTTGAAATTTAAAAAGACAGATATATAGATCAATGGAACAAAATAGAAAGCCCAGAGATAAATCCACGCACATATGGACACCTTATCTTTGACAAAGGAGGCAAGAATATACAATGGATTAAAGACAATCTCTTTTTAACAAGTGGTGCTGGGCAATCTGGTCAACCACTTGTAAAAGAATGAAACTAGAACACTTTCTAACACCATACACAAAAATAAACTCAAAATGGATTAAAGATCTAAATGTAAGACCAGAAACTACAAAACTCCTAGAGGAGAACATAGGCAAAGCACTCTCTGACATACATCACAGCAGGATCCTCTATGACCCACCTCCCAGAATATTGGAAATAAAAGCAAAAATAAACAAATGGGACCTAATTAACCTTAAAAGCTTCTGCACATCAAAGGAAACTATTAGCAAGGTGAAAAGACAGCCTTCAGAGTGGGAGAAGATAATAGCAAATGAAGCAACTGACAAACAACTAATCTTGAGAATATACAAGCAACTCCTACAGCTCAACTACAGAAAAATAAATGACCCAATCAAAAAGTGGGCCAAAGAACTAAATAGACATTTCTCCAAAGAAGACATACAGATGGCTAACAAACACATGAAAAGATGCTCAACATCACTCATTATCAGAGAAATGCAAATCAAAACCACTATGAGGTACCATTTCACGCCAGTCAGAATGGCTGCAATCCAAAAGTCTACAAGTAATAAATGCTGGAGAGGGTGTGGAGAAAAGGGAACCCTCTTCCACTGTTGGTGGGAATGCAAACTAGTACAGCCACTATGGAGAACAGTGTGGAGATTCCTTAAAAAACTGGAAATAGAACTGCCTTATGATCCAGCAATCCCACTGCTGGGCATACACACTGAGGAAACCAGAAGGGAAAGAGACACGTGTACCCCAATGTTCATCGCAGCACTGTTTATAATAGCCAGGACATGGAAGCAACCTAGATGTCCATCAGCAGATGAATGGATAAGAAAGCAGTGGTACATATACACAATGGAGTATTACTCAGCCATTAAAAAGAATACATTTGAATCAGTTCTAATGAGGTGGATGAAACTGGAGCCTATTATACAGAGTGAAGTAAGCCAGAAGGAAAAACACCAATACAGTATACTAACGCAAACATATGGAATTTAGAAAGATGGTAACAGTAACACTGTGTACGAGACAGCAAAAGAGACACTGATACATAGAACAGTCTTATGGACTCTGTGGGAGAGGGAGAGGGTGGGAAGATTTGGGAGAATGGCATTGAAACATGTAAAATATCATGTATGAAACAAGTTGCCAGTCCAGGTTCGATGCACGATACTGGATGCTTGGAGCTGGTGCACTGGGACGACCCAGAGGGATGGTATGGGGAGGGAGGAGGGAAGAGGGTTCAGGATGGGGAACACATGTATACCTGTGGCGGATTCATTTTGATACTTGGCAAAACTAATACAATTATGTAAAGTTTAAAAATAAAATAAAATTTAAAAAAATAAAAAATAAAAAGAGTGATTTAGAGGTGTAGACGTCACCAGAAGAAGGCCAGCTGACCAGCTTTTGGGAAAATCCCTGTGTAACCTTGCTTAGGTAAATTCACCATGGTCTGAAGACTAGCCTTAGTTGTGAGGGTCAAGATACACAAGTTTGTTCAGTCAAGGAATGATTGGACTATAGTGCATGGACTTTGACAACTATTTGTACAAATAGGCAGTCCTTTATCAAGAAAATCAATGGCAGAAATGAAAATATTTAGGACACCAAATTGCTAATGTGCAGTTTGGATAATGGCCCAAAAGTAAACTGAGATAAATAATTATGGAATATTATCTTCCACTTCCCAAAGAGGAAGAAGCACTTTCTCAGGAACCCTTATCTTAACTGTTAAATTGAGTATCACTTTCCCCTAGAAAATCCAGACAGTATCTAGTTCTTTGCATTTTCCCCCTAAGGTGACCATACTCTATCTGTACTTTCCAGATATGATGTCATACAATTAATACTAAATTTCAATCATATCATGTATATGAAATAATAGTCATTATTTTGAGGAGTTAATGGCAATCCTTAGGTTCATCAGTAACACAGTGTGTGAAAGTTGATTATGTATCTGCTAAAGACATACCAGGAATATCCATTCTATCAGGTAAATATTCATATGAGGCTTTCTTGTTTAACTTTAAATGATTTTTTCTTTCTTTCTAAGTTTTAAAAGTTCACCCTATTATCATTACTTTGAGCATATACTCTATCAGTTACTCTTGACAGATGTTTAGGAAATAAATGTTTAGTGAATTGCTAATTGCTGAAGTTCCAAGCCTGAAAAGGATGACACATGATTTACACAAAGTTTAAAACTTTAAAAGATGGAATGTAAAGATGGGAGGGAGAGGGTGAAGTTATTCTCTTCCTTTCCCTTGCCTTTTATATCTTTGAATTTAAAGCCAGGTCATATGCTTTTAGTTTAGTGCTCTTTCAACAATATATCATTACGAAAATATTTAAGTCTCACTTTTTCACTTATGTTAAGTTTGCTATTATAAGACCATCATTTGAAATAAGTAAGATTGCATCTATTTACTAGGTTAGACAGTGTTTCTCACAACTAATATAATTTAGCTGTGTGTTTTTTCTAACATGTGAGTATTAAGCTATCATTTTGCAAGTGCTTTACATTATTAGAGTGATCTCCTTTCCCAATCTCCCTAAGCAGAGAAAAAGTTCTTTTTTATGATTTTGACTTTTATTACTTTTACATTATATTAAAACAGGATTATAGACAAATTAGAAATGTTAAGTGAGCAAACAAAAAATAAACAGAAACAATCACCTTTAAAACCTCAGAGATAATCTACCATTAGCATTTTATTATATAACCTCCTAGATGTTTTCCCTTTCCTTTCTTTTATTTTTTAATGGACTTATATCTCAATTACTCTGGGAAAAAAGAAAACCACCTAGAATATTGACAGTGACTTAAATTTATTGCCAATATTCTAGATCTTGCATAGGGTGGCATTTGCTTATTAGACTACTAAATAAAAAATGGTCAGTGATGAAAATTTAGGATTATATTCTGACTAAAAAAGGCTAATGTGGAAGTGTTGAAAAGAGCTCTTGAGAACACTTTTAAAAGATAAATACCCTTAACTATCTTGATCCTATCTTCAACTTTGTTACCATGAAAATAGAACTCATGCAAGTAATCAGTGAGTGAAACAAGAAGGAATGCTTCCTGAGTCTGCAATATTCATGCCTGGCCAGGACTGTTTGCTTCTGAACTTAAATAGAAGATAATTAAGTTCTGTTTTATTTAAATCACAGATGTTTTGGGTTCTCTTTTTCATTCTGCTCATTCTTAATCCTAACTGATACATACCCTAAGAATCAAATAATATGTATTTATTTGAATAGTTTTGGTTTGATCCTTATTTTGAAATCACCAGTGGAAACCAATGTTTACAATTTAGGCACCTCCATTTAAGGAACCAAATTCCATGAAAAGTAACCCAGAAATAACTAATGAGAAAATATGACTCTTTTCCCCAGCTGGGACAGGTCATCTACTACAGAGCACAGATGTGGTCACCAAAGCAACACATCCTCATCAGTAGCAATAGCTTATGATACAACTCACATATATTCAAGGCTCTTTCTTGTCACTTGCTCCTGTTTCTCTGTGATCTATGACAAAACTTGCTGATTTATTTATAGCCCTTGATTTATAGAGATAGCACCCAGACACACACACACTTGAACTTCTCTGCACTCAAGCAAACTCACATCCGATTCACGTGCACATTCTCACAAAGACAACAATTTACAGTACCTGCAAATTTGCCCGGTGATTGTAAAATAGTATTGTGTGAAAGATTAAAGACATGAAAGTTTATAGGGGGCTAGTTTCCCACAATTAGAGCAATTTATGATTGAAAGTTTAGATAGAATATGGATGAGTGGAAAGGAAAGAAAGTGATAATCATTTAAAATATTATTAAAAAACAAATTGACTAGAGAGAGTAAAATGTTTAGGAATTTCAAGAAACAACTTTCTTTCCTCAACTTTAGAAGGTACAGCAGAACATAAGGTGATTTCTAAGAAAAAAAGAGCATTTCAGAAGTATCTTGGGTCAATTTGCCTCTTTTTTTCTTAGACCCATCTTTTCATGCTTGAAGAGAAAAGGTCTGCATATGGAGCTATTTTGAAGGGCAAATTTGTGTTACCTGAGCAATCACACTACATGATAATCCCAATGCCTGGTACTGCTAATTGAATGGCACTCTTGTTCACTAGCATATGGTCTGTATTAGCATCCTTCCCAATACAGTATTCCAAATAGCCTCTCCTAATCCATCAGAATTCAAGAATTCTAATCCATCAGAATTCAAGAATTCAGAATCCATATGCTTCAAGATGAAGCATATATTTTTTAATCCCTTCTAAGAATAGAGTAACAAAAAATCTCCTAAATATCATCCATGATTAAATATAGCTCACCAGGGAAAGAAGAGTATGTATGAATTTGGGGCCTTCATCCTAACAACAGAATTTTTTTTTCCTACAATTTTGGGGAAATACTGGGTTAAATTAAGCAGCCTTTGCAGTCATCTTAGAGTTTTGCATATGCTAATCTGCACTGCTCATCTTCAACAGATGACAGAAGTCTATAGCTTGAATTAATCAGATTTATTTTGGTTATAAGTGAGGGAACTCCAGCTGGAATGATTTTCAGAAGGGAAAGACAATTTATGGATACCAGACCACAGAAATGCAAAGATAATGACGGGTTCAAAACAGGCATAGAACTAAAGAGAGGGATACTATACAGATTTTTTCCCCAATCTTATTTATGTTCCTCTCTGTCAGGTTCACTCTTTACGTTTTTTAATCTGGATTTTTCTCAACGACATGGAACATTCCACTAACATTTCCAAATTAGTATCTCAGGGTTTTGCCAACAGAGAAATATTGTCTTTAAAAAAAAAATGTTTTTCCAATTGAATGAAAGTTAAGAAGCATATAACAGGCTTGGCTTGGGACATGCCCTGAGAGTGCAATTTTGTAATTGGTTAGCCCCTAGATGAATATGGTTAAAGCTTAGAAATGAAGAACTCAAAAAAAAAAAGAAATGAAGAACTCAAAACAGAAAAACAGAGTGATCTGAAAAGAGGAAATGTTATTGGACATTCAAAACATCTGTTGCTCTTCTTAACACTTCCACATTGGTCCTTCTGCTCAGAATGTAATCCCAAATTTTCATCATTGATTGTTTTTTATTTAATAGTCTAATAAACATATGCCACCCTATGCAAGATCTAGAATATTGACAATAAATTTACTATCGATATTCTAGTTTTTTTTTTTCCAGATTAATTGAGATATAAGTCCATTAGAAAATAAAAGGGAAAACATCTAGGAGTGTATACACTAAAATGCTAATGGTAGATTATCTCTGACTGACGTAATGATCACTCCAGGTTTATTTGATCACTGAGTCCTTTTATTGTACAGGAAACCTCAAAAGGACCTCCAGTCTCCTAAACATTCTTTAGAAATGCTGGTTTATTTTAAACATAGCTCTGAGAATATTTAAAAGGTGGCATGTGGCTTCTAGAGAAACCATATTCAGAATTCTGGCCATATTCATACAGCTATCATCAACCAAACAAAACAGTAGTTTGTGTCTAAAACTATACTCATGACTTTTTCTCTTCAAACATGAAAAGGTGGATCTAAGAAAAAGGAGGAGAATTGCAAGATTCTTTTGCAATGCTCTTTTATCTTAGAAATCATCTTAAGTTCTGCTGTACCTTCTAATGGTGAGCAACTCTCATATGCTGGGACAAGCTCAAATTTCTTGTGTGTTACCAACAGAACAGAATCCACAAGAGATGGAAAGAAAGCTGAGGAAAAAGAGCTCCCAGATGGCACCAAACAAAAAGTGACACTATTTAACAATCTGTTTTTTTTCTTATAAAAATGTATATTGTACTATCTCTTTGATTTATATAAGCTCTTCTTTACTGAGGACATTCAGTGATGTGTACTCTAATCCACCGCAAGGGCAAGTCTAAACCAAAGGACAAGGAAGCTTAGGTTCTGCAATTTAAAGGTCAGCCACTAGCACATAGAGAAGGTATTAGGAGTGTGGACCTGGAGGAGTAAAGAGAATATATTCAGCGCAGAGGCTAAAGGCCGTAGTGGAGTCAGAAATGTGAAACAATAGAAAAAAAGAATTATTAACACATTTTTCTCTGAGCCAACAAAGTGGAACCAATTTAAAGGTTTTAGGCATAAAATTAGAACTCCTCCTCTTTATAAATGTAAAGAGTTGACATGACCAGTTCTCAGAAATACTGCAGTAAGCAAAGTATCACTGTTAAAAGAAGATGTGTTTGAACCAGGAACAGTGGAATTGGAAAATGGATTGGAAATGAAGGAAAATACATTATAACGAGAACTGAGTATAGTTTGGGCAGCAGTTTACCTAATTCTAAAGAGATATAGACAGACACAATGAAGGTGTTTTCTTTGTTCTGTCCTGTTGTTCATGTTACATTAATAAGCACAATTACAAATGACATGCACAGTTAACTTACTGATTTATGTAACCTTATTACATAAATGCTTTGCTGCTTTTTAGGACAGAGACAAATTCAGTGCAACAATAGTTCCTGCGCTTAGGAAAAAGGACAAGCAATTTTCACTGACAGGCTGCCTGACTAAGAAAACTCCTATTCTGCCTAATAAAGAAGACAGATAAGCACAGGCAGGACACAATTCCTATCTCACAAACGTGGCTGCAAAGACAGTGAGATGTTAACTCTTCCTTTAACAATCTCCACTTGGATGACAAAGGACTCAAGCAGGCTGTGTTTTCCTTAAATTGTTATTACCTTCCCATCTCTCATGACTTCTGCCATCCTCTGCCTTTCTCCAGAACAAAAATTGAGTTTACCAAAGAAGTCAGAATAGCCATGTTTCATTGGGCCCTTTAGAGTTAATTATGGGCTGACTCCACAGGTCCATACAGGTCTGCTTCTCCGCAGTTCTACTTCAGTGTCTGTTTCAGAGGCAATCTCTAGAACAAATCCTCCATCCATTTTTTTCATATTATTTCTATCAACTGGACTATCCTCTCTTCCTATCCCCTTTATGTCAAAATTGTATTTTTTAGGGCCACCAAATGTTCTGTGTGTTTCATGAAGACTATTTTTCCTCATCATACTATTAGTTAGAATAGGAAAAATGAGTCCAAAATGGTGGTGGCTAAAAGACAAATGGAAAAGTTGGCAAAAATGGAACAAAAGGAATTCCACAGACTGGAGTGAGAGCCTCAGGGGAAACAAATGTGCCCCCTTCTTGGCTAGCCCAATTTGCATAGGGCAGGCTCAGAGGGGAGGAGACAAAACATATAAAAAGAGGAAACCAAGACAGATTGAGGTCTCCCCTTTCGGGTCGGCCCACCCTCATCCTGCGAGGATGTACTATCCTTTGCTTGCCAAATAAAACTTAGCTGTAACTAAGGTGTAACACTGGCCCACCATTTCAAATCTTTGCTGCGGAGAGACAGAACCGAGGAAATTACAAACTCCCCCGACAATACTCAGCCACAAATAATATACTATTGAGATGGTTCTCAAAGGTGGTTCCTCAGACCAATCCATTATAATCACAGAGAGGGTTGATTAAGGCTGTGAATTCTAGGTCCATCCTAGAAAGGGCAGAACATGAATTGCATAATTACCAAGGTCCCAGAGATTATAATACTCACTAAAGTTAAAAAACACTATTCTCAATAATACAGATCTTTTTTTCCCTTTCATGTGATATTCATTAATTTATGCCGTAGCTTATAATTATTCTGTATCTATTATTAACTTGTAAGGACTTCACAACCATAGACCATGCCTCATGTTTGTATCCTTAATGATATTTGACATATTGCTGTGTATTGGATGGGTGTTTAATAAACATTTATTTTATTTTCATGATTTTTTTTGTGAAGAAAGAAATAGCTGTATTATTCTAATCAACAATTTTCAAAGAATGATTTCTTTTTATTTAAAGATAGAGTGCATAGATAAATATAGATAGACATAAAAATACAATATGTTGTATCTGTTTGGAATTCTTACCTATTAGAATTAATGATGAAGTGTGGGGCCTGAAATATCTGATATACTATTCAGATATTTATACAACTGGTTTCAGCAAGCTCAGGAAAGTAGTAAAATATAAAAATAAAAGATTCAAGAAGAGTCGAAGGTATCCCTGGAGCTAAACACAGATCCGGCCTCAATGACAGGAAAAACGCCAAGGGATACACTTCCGATATTTATCCATGCTTCTCCTCTGATCATTTAAAGAAGAACCCAACTAAGTTGCCTGCCTCCTTTTAAAATTATACCTGCTTCAGGCAAAGCTGGCCTCAAAGGGACCAATTACAGGGAAACGGGGTGGTTATTTCCTCTTAAATCCCTTGGCTCAGTAAAGTTAGCCAGCCTTTCTTGGGCTTTCTGGAGGTCCTTCTTAGGACAGTAAATCTCACTGGGCAGGACTGCTTTCTTCCTTCTAATTCCCTGTGGTATCTCATTCAGAGATTCCTGTATCATAGCCAGAGCCTTTCATAAATTATGTCAACAAAGCTGATGATAAAATAATCATTTCTTTATTTATACTCAATAGTGTTCAGTTCATTTAATGGAAATTTAGCTTTATGTAAGCAACATACTCCAAGCAGGGAGGATTTAACTCTGAATTTTCTGAAAGGTTAATATCTGTCTAGTTATCTAGAAAGTTTCACATAAAGATCAATTAGCCTGTTTTTTTTTTTTCCTTTCAAAGTGAGCTTTCCTGTATTTGGGGAGGTTGAGTCTCTTGAAAGTCAGTCATAAAGATTTTTTATTAAATAGCTCTACAGTCTAGCAACTTTCTCTTGAAAGTTGAAAACCATAGCCAGATGTATTACTACAGAGGAGACCTCAGGCAATTAAATCAAAGAAACCCAGAGCACACACCCAGGCTCCGTGTTTCAACAGTTCTCTTTGTGACAGGTACAGCACAGGTGAAACTCTCTTTTGTAATTCTTCTCAAATATGACATGGCTCTGTGAAGTCTGTCACAGAGCAATTAAAAAGAGAAGCCAATCACACAATTCAACTGTATCATAAGGTTGCAGCTTGTTCAGCTAAGACAAGTGCAACTTTTAAGAGGCTCATACAGTGCTCTTTCTATACCATTTTTATGTACTATGAATTTCTGTACACCATAGAATAACATTTAGATACCTGTAATAACATATTACAGTTTTTGCTATAATCTTATTGCTATAAGTTCAGTGTGTCAAATCTTACATACATGATTAAAGAAAACTGAAATAGATACATATATTAATATTTCTTTTTAATCATTTTTAAACTTCTGTACAATACTTAAAGCTTGCTTTCCACTTACAGTTCTTACAAAATATTAGCTACATTCCCTGTGTTGTACAGTACATCCTTGAGCCTATCTTGTACCCTCTCCCCCACCCCTATCTTATACCTCCTTCTCCTTTCCCCTATATATAGAAATATATTTCTAAATTATAGATATTCTTAAGGAACACAAAATTTGATTGGTTCTCATTCCAGTTAGTCTAACTGCCTAAGAAGACCTGGGACAAATTCTAGGTTAATAAGTAAAAACATTCAATCTTTAATTTCTTTGGAGGCTTTGTTGTTATTGTTCAATCACTAAGTGGCTTTTGACTCTTTGCAACACCATGGACTGCAGCACGCAAGGCTCCCTTGTCTTTCACTGTCTCCTGGAGTTTGCCCAAATTCATGTCCAAAGGACATTTGCTAGACATAAAAAATAAGGGCTTTGGTTTAAATTGAGTCTGGTGAAGACAGGGGAGCAGGGCTGTATGGGGACTGGAACAGTGACTTCCATGTAAGGACAGCTGTTAGAAAGGTTGCATTTTCAGCAAAAAGAACGAGTAGGAAAAAGGAGAAAGAAAGAAATCTTTCTAAATAGGAAAAAGTATAGGAACTCAGAGTCTTCCCCCATGGCTCAGTAGTTAAAGAATCCACCTGCCACATAGGAGACATGGGAGAAAAACTGATAAAATTTCAAAAAAATGTTGTTTCATCATCATTATCATTAGAATTTTAGTTATAAAAAAATACCCAAAAGATAAAAAAGAAGAAAATAAATAAAATTTTAAAAGCAATTTTTCTGAAGATGTGTGAAGGAGTGATAATAGAGATCAGAAAATATTCAGCACTAAATGTAAAACTCTAAAGCAACAATACATGAAAGTACTATAATTATACCCTTGAAATGCTAGTGGAAAATAAGTTGTATAAACATAAAAATAAATAGCTATATAAGTGTAAAGCAAGAAGTCAATAAAATAATAAAAAATGTAATACAAAATATTCTCAAATAGTAGCTTTTTGAAAAGAAAAACTAATGAAATAGAGAAACCACTGACAAGACTGATCAAAGAAACCAAATAAATTAAAATAAGAAATATTAAGAATTTAAAAGGAAAATACAGTAGTGATTTTCATAAGATACATAAAAAGAATGTATTATGAATAACAGTTTAAGCTTGAAAGTTTAGATAAAATAGACAATATACTAGAAAAATATACTTTACCAAAGTTAACTCAATAAGAAATAGAAAACATTAACTAATTGTAAACATTAACAGTATTGAATCATATAGTTAAAATTTTAATCCCTGAGAAGAAGGAAGGAAAGAAGAAAGGGGGAATTAGAGAGTTAGGGAAAAAAAGAAAGAAGGAAAGAAAAAAAAAAGAAAGGAGTCAGAGTAAATAAAGCTCCAGGAATTGATGGGGAAACAAATAATACTTACATATAAATTGTTCTAGGGATCTGAATTACAGCAAATGCTTTCAAATCAACGTGTGGACCAGTACAACATTGTGTTGTAGTAATATAGTCCATAAAGATTCTATGGACTGGAGATTATAGTAATAATTGTAGTAATATAGTCCATAAAGTTTTTACTGATAGTTTCCCTAGTAGCTCAAATGGTAGAGCGTCTGCCTGCAATGCGGGAGACCTTGGTTCAATCCCTGGGTCGAGAAGATCCCCTGCAGAAGGAAATGGCAACCCACTCCAGTACTCTTGCCTGGAAAACTGCATGGACAGAGGAGCCTGGTAGGCTACAGTCCATGTGGTTGCAAAGAGTCAGACATGACTGAGCAACTTCACTTTCATTTTCACTTTCATGGCTAATCAGTAAGAGACTATATTTCATATCATCCCTTAAAGTGAGATATGGCCATAAAAAGTAACAAAAATTGCTATCTCACTAGGTTCAGGGAAAATACATGACTGAAATTACACAGTCAAAATTAAGAAAATACATAAACAACTTCTCAGCAATAGAGGAACAGAGCAAATTACGTTAATGTGGAAAAGTCCATCTACCAAAACACACATGGAAACAGTGGATATTAAAGTGTGAAAAATGTTAGCTTAAAGATTATGAATAACACAAGATTCTGATATCATACTATGTATTAAATATGATACCAAAGGATTCAATCATTGCATCAAGACAAGAAAAACAAGAAATGGTATAAGGATTGGAATAGAAAATATCCTTATTCATTGGCAATGTAATTATTTACTTAGAAATAAAAACAGAAGCTACATATTTTAAAAAATAAATAAGACAAGTAAGGATTTTAGATAGAAGACCAATGATATAAAACATTTCAAATGTTATAGAAAAATCAATGTAGAAAAATAGTAATAAAGTTAGAAAACATACTATGAAAATAAATGGTCTCAATGTTATGCTTGTGTATATAAATATAAAATAATTCCTATCATAATTCTTGAGATTTTTAGTGTGTGCAGGATAGGGACACAAGCTTATTCCAAAATTTACATGAAAGAGTAAAAGGCCAAGAATAATTAAAACATTCTTTAAGGAAAAAACTAAGGAGGGGTAAGGGAAAAGAAAATGAACTTATCCTAACATATCAAATACTATGATGAAATTATAATAATTAGGACAGTACAATATTAATGTAGAGATAAATCAACAAAAAATGGGAGAGAAGGGAGCCATAGTAAAAGATACAGTTATTTAGGGAAATGTCATTATGGTGAGAGATGTAATCGAATGTCAGTGGCACTATTTTTCAAGGCAATGCTAGAGTGATATATTAAAGAATATAAATAGATTCCAATCTCACACCATACATAAAAGTACACTGTTGCTGTTCAGTTGCTTAGTCATATCCAACTCTTTGCTACCCCATAGACTCAGCAGACACCAAGCTTCCCTCTCCTTCACTATCACCAGGAGTTTGCTCAAACTCACATATACAGAGTCTGTGACGCCATCCAACCATCTCATCCTCTGTGGTCCCCTTCTCCTGCACTCAGTCTTTCCCAACATCAGGCTCTTTTCCAGTGAGTCGGCTCTTCGCATCAGGTGGCCAAATTATTGAAGGTTCAGTTTCAGCATCAGTCCTTCCAATGAATATGCAGGATTGATTTCCTTTAAAATTGACTGATTTGATCTCCTTGCTGTGCAAGGGACTCTCCAAGAGTCTTCTCCAGCACCACAGTTTGAAGGCATCAATTCTTCAGTGTTCAGCCTTTTTTATAGTCCAACTCTCACATTCCATACATGACTACTGGAAAAACCATAGCTTTGACTATATGGACCTTTGTTGGCAAAGCGATGTCTCTGATTTTTTAATACACTAAGTTTGTCATAGATTTCTTCCAAGGAGAAAGTGATTTTAATTTTATGGCTAAAGTCACCATCACGGTGATTTTGGACCCCAAGAAAATTAAGTCTGCCACTGTTTCCATTGTTCCCCCATCTGTTTTCTTTGAAGAGATGGGACTGGATGCCATGATCTTACTTTTCTTAAAGTTGAGGGGTTTTGTTTTTTTTTAAGTTTTTAAATTTTTTTAATTTTGTATTGTGGTATAGCAACACAGTTAGAACTGGACATGGAACAGGTTCCAAATAGGATAAGGAGTTACGTCAAGGCTGTATATTGCCACCCTGTTTATTTAACTTATATGCAGAGTACATCATGAGAAATGCTGGGCTGGAAGAAGCACAAGCTGGAATCAAGATTGCAGGGAGAAATATCAATAACCTCAGATATGCAGATGACACCACCCTTATGGCAGAAAGTGAAGAGGAACTCAAAAGCCTCTTGATGAAAGAGAAAGAGGAGAGTGAAAAGTTGGCTTAAAGCTCAACATTCAGAAAACGAAGATCATGGCATCCAGTCCCATCACTTCATGGGAAATAGATGGGGAAACAGTGGAAGCAGTGTCAGACTTTATTTTTCTGGGCTCCAAAAGCACTGCAGATGGTGATTGCAGCCATGAAATTAAAAGACGCTTACTCCTTGAAAGGAAAGTTATGACCAACCTACATAGCATATTCAAAAGCAGAGACATTACTTTGCCAACAAAGATTCGTCTAGTCAAGGCTATGGTTTTTCCAGTGGTCATGTATGAATGTGAGAGTTGGACTGTGAAGAAAGCTGAGTGCCAAAGAATTGATGCTTTTGAACTGTGGTGTTGGAGAAGACTCTTGAGAGTCCCTTGTAGAGCAAGGAGATCCAACCAATCCATTCTAAAAGAAATCAGTCCTGGGTATTCTTTGGAAGGACTGATGCTAAAGCTGAAACTCCAATACTTTGGCCACCTCATGCGAAGAGTTGACCCATTGGAAAAGACTCTGATGCTGGGAGGGATTGGGGGCAGGAGGAGAAGGGGACGACAGAGGATGAGATGGCTGGATGGCATCACCAACTCAATGGACATGGGTTTGGGTGAACTCCGGGAGATGGTGATGGACAGGGAGGCCTGGCGTGCTGCAATTCATGGGGTTGCAAAGAGTCAGACGTGACTGAGCGACTGAACTGAATTGAACTGAACTGATAGCTGATTCAGAATGTTGTGATAGTATCAGATGAACAGTGAACAGTGAAAGTATCAGTGAACCCAGCCATACATATACATGCACCCATTCTCCCCCAACCCCCCTTCCCATCCAGGCTGGCACATAACATTGAGCAGAGTTCCATGTGCTATACAGTAGGTACTTGTTAGTTGTCCATTTTAAATATAGCAGAGTGTACATGTCCACCCCAAACTCCAAAACTATGTCTTCCTTCACCCTTTCCCCACCCTCTCCAACCATAAGTTTCTTTTCTAACTCTGTGAGTCTTACTGTTTGTATCATTTCTTTTTAGATTCCACATATCAGGGATATCATATGATACTTCTTCTCTGACTTAACTTCACTCAGTATGACAATCTATAGGTCCACCCATGTTGCTGCAAATGGAATTATTTCACTCTTTCTAATGCCTGAGTAATATTCCATCGTATATATGTACCACATCTTCTGTATCCAGGCCTCTGTCCATTGCTCCCATGTCTTGGCTATTGTAAGCACTGCTGCAGTGAACATTGGGGTGCATATATTTTTTCAGATCATGTTTTCCTCCAAAAATATGCCCAGGAGTAGGATTGCAGAGTCATATTGTAGCTTTCTTTTCACTTTTTTAAACCAAATGTTATATGTAGAGCATGATGATCTGATTTACATACATCAAGAAATGAGTACCACAACAGGTTTAGTGAACAGCTGTTATCTCATATAGATTCAACAGTAAAGACATAGGAAAAAAAAAGTATTTTTCCTCACAATGAGAAGTCATAAGATTTACTGTTTATATAACATTCATATATAATGTACAGCAGTTTTAACTAGCTTGTTGTACAGTACTTGCATAGTACCTGTTTATTTTATAACTGTAAGTTTGTGCATTTTGACTACCTTCATGTGTATATGTGTTTAAATGTATTTACATATATTGTATGTGGAGGGGGCTTTCATTTGTTTTTTTTTTTTTTCCGTTTGTTAAAAGAGCATACTGGTATACCTTTAGGGAAGGGATGCATAATGTAACAACACATTTCAGTTCAGTTCAGCACTCAGTCATGTCCGACTCTTTGTGACCCCATGGACTGCAGCACACCAGGCCTTCTTGTCAATCACCAACTCCCTGAGCTTGTTCAAACTCATGTCCATTGAGTCAGTGGTGCCATCCAGCCATCTCATCCTCTGTCGTCCCCTTCTCCTCCTGTTGTCAATCTTTCCCAGCATCACGGCTTCTCAAATGAGTCAGTTCTTTGCATCAAGTGGCCAAAGTATTGGACTTTCAGCTTCGGCATCAGTCCTGTCAAGGAATATTCAGGACTGATTTCCTTTAGGATGGACTGGCTGGATCTCCCTGCTGTCCAAGGGACTCTCAAGAGTCTTCTTCAACAACACAGTTCAAAAGCATCAATTCTTCAGCTCTCAGCTTTCTTTATAGTCCAACTCTCACATCTATACATGACTACTGGAAAAACCATAGCTTTGACTAGACAGACCTTTGTTGGAAAAATAATGTCTCTGCTTTTTAATAAGCTTTCTAGGTTGGTCATAGCTTTTTTCCAAGAAGCAAGCATCTTTTAATTTCATGGGTGCAGTCACCTATTTACCATGAAGTGATGGGACTGGATGCCATGATCTTAGTTTTCTGAATGCTGAGTTTTGCCGAGGTCTAGCCCCGGCTGATCCAGGGTATTCGAAGGGGAGATGGAGTAGGTGACCTATTTATTTATTTATTTATTCAGAGATATAAAGAATAATAGAATGAGGATAGCTCAGTAGGAAAATTCAGTGGAGAAAAGAAGCTGAGTAGCTTGGTTTACGCGGAAAATCAATATAACCCGTGACACTAGGTTAGCTCTGACCACGGAGGCCGCAGGCACCCTCTCAAATAGCGGAAGGTACCCCACCTTAGACACCTTCTCGAGTGGGTCTTAGAAGCCCAGGCAAATAAATGGTCGCAGAGGATATCCACGCTCCAGATGGACACTCAGCTGAAAATTGAGGGGAAGAATGACATGGGGAGACCAAGAGTTGGTGAGCAAGGCCCATAGCTTTATTTTTAACAGGGGCTTTTATACCCTAAGTTACACATAGAGGATAATAGGGGGTGCAAAGTCAGCAGTCTTTGATGCTTATCAAAAACCAGGGTTTCTTTCCTGTAAATTTATCGTATACAAATGGTTTAGGTGATTTACATCATCTTCTGGCCAGAAGGCCTATTAACATTTTATGACTCTTGACAAGGACTTATCAACAAAGACTTATTTTCTCTAAGAGTAATTATTTTAAGGTTTGGCGCTATCTTCCGAAGATAAAATTGCATTCCTATAGGGCGGATGTGTAATGGGTTTACAAAGGAAAGAATTTATTACCTTAAGGGTCTAAAGTTACTAACACCAAGGCCACTACTTATTTTTTCTACATAGCAACTATATTAATTAATACACATTCAAGGATACAATTCAGGGGATGTGGAAACTTGGCAACAAACATTGGCTCATCAATGAAATCTTTTACTAGTTTTATTCTGACAGTTTCTAACTCTCTGAGAGGCTCTAAGTTATTTGAATATCTTAAGCTTCCCGTGCCTCTCGAGGCTGGGAGACTGTAAACAATCGTATGCATAGCTGTAGGTATCCGGGTAAACTTGTCAGGCGAGTTAGAGAGCCATCTGAGGGGCTTGGATTTAAACACTCCTAATTGCCCAGGAACTTTATTAATTGGAGCTGTAAGTTAACTCTTTGACAGAGAGAGCGAGATGGTGGTGGGGGACAGCCCCCAGTAAAGTCAGAGGTGAGAGCACAAAGCAATAAAGTAGGCAGACTCTGGTTTTTTGGGGGTAGATGCTCTAGAATATCCGGGGGCACTCCCGAGGCTCGATCCCGCCTTTGCGTATGCCGAGCCTCCTTCCTCATGACCTTTGCCACGAGTGGAATGTCTCTCACCGGCTCCCGGCAGAGTTTTAAGTAAACTTTTTCACTCTCCTCTTTCTTTCACTTTCATCAAGAGGCTCTTTAGTTCTTCTTCGCTTTCTGCCCATAAGGGTGGTGTCATCTGCATATTTGAGGTTATTGATATTTCTCTTGGCAATCTTGATTCCAGCTTGTGCTTCATCCAGTCCAGCCTTTCTCGTGATGTAGTCTCTCTTCGAAGACAATGGGCTGCCTTTCTGGGTACCTGATGTCTTCTGCCAGCATTCAGTTGTTTTCTGGAATTTGCTCAGCGTTCAAATGTTCTTTCAATGAATTTGTGGGGGAGAAAGTGGTCTCCCCATCCTATTTCTCTGCCATCCATCTTAGGACTACACCTCACGTTGAGTTTTAAGTCAACTTTTTCACTCTCTTCTTTGACCCTCATAAAGAAGTTCTTTAGCTCCTCTTCACTTTCTGCCATTAAAGTGGTGTCATCTGCATATCTGAGGTTGTTGATATTTCTCCCAGGAGTCTTGATTCCAGCCTGTGCTTCATCCAGACCAGCATTTTGCTTGATGTACTCTGTGCATAAGTTAAATAAACAGGATGACAATATACATTCTCATTTCCTAATTTTGAACTGGTCTATTGTTCCATGTCTGGTTCTATTACATCTTGATCTGCATACAGGTTTCTCAAGTATATTACCAGGAAAAATAAAAACTTTAAGTGTTTAGGAAAATATATAGAGTATCTTTTTAACAAATGAAAAGGGATGATTTCTTAAAAAGCATAAAGAGGTTTATATAAAAAATCTATTTTTGATTTTACAGTTTTAGCTGTAATTTAGACAAAAATTTATGTGCTTCAAAAGAGAGCAAAAAACAGTAAGAAAAAGTAATCACAGACTTGGGAAGTCAGTTGTAAAATGTGTTACCAAGGTAATTGAGTATCAGTAGCATATGACAAATATCCATCATTCAGAAGAGAAAATGGAATTGCCAATACATGTAAAAAATGCTCAATCTCATGATTAATTGTGGAAATATTTTTCAAAAGCCATAAATGAAATTCAATTTCAGATAGAACAGACTGGCAGAAAAAATTTTTTTTAATTTGATTAGATTGTGAACAAGCTAAAAGTCTTAGTCACTGCTAGTGAGAGTGCAGATTAGCACAGTCTCATTTGTAAATCAAATTGGTGAGTATTTATTAAAATTCAAGAGTTGCATATACTTCAAACAAGCTGTTCTATTAATACTTTAATTTTGTTGCCTCAAGAAATACTTGAATATTTTCTCTTAAAGACATGTACAAGAATGCTCAAAGCAACAGTATTTGAATTATCAAGAATTTAGAAATAACTCTCTATTGGCAAAATAATAGATTATAAATTCTAGTACTTGCACATCCTAGGGCATTTTACACCTCTGGAAGTGTAGTACAGAGCTACACAAATCATATCATAATGTTATACTTTTGTAAATATTAAAACATGAAAAATAATACCATGCATTGCTTTAATTTAATTTGTATGCATTAATAGTAAAGTATAAATGAAAAAAATGAAATTTGGAAATGCTAATTAAAATACAAAATGATGCTTAACTCTGGTTGGGGTGATGGAGAATATGATCTAGGAGGATTAGGAAAATACTCCCAGATGGAAATATTTTATATCTTAAACTGGCTTATGGGTATATTGCCATTCAGTATATATAATTCTCTCTCTCTCTTCCCCTCTATCCCTTCTTCCCTCCTCACATTCTTTATCTATCTCTGTTTGAATTCATTACAAAATAAATATGTTAAGATAATTTTTTAATGTATATGGCTACTTCTAAGTATAAAAGTAGAGGAATGTTCAAAATGGGTACAGAATTTGATTTTATAAGATAATTAGTTTAAAACAAAAAACACTGAAGTTGCAGCATTTTACATGAGTTGGCAATAGCAAATACACCAGTGAGAGTAGAACCTAGCCCAGTGAAGTCATTCCTTTGAAGGATCTAATTTTTCCAGTTCTCAGTTAAATTTTCTCAGAAGCATGTAAATAATAACACTATAAAGGTACTTGAAGGCACAAAGAACATGTCAGCATGCTGGGAATTCATTGGCTTTTCTGATTAATATTAGATGTGAGCAATTTCAGATTACTGATTAGATTTATCAATAATTAATGCAATGTTATTGTAGATGATTAAAGTTTTTTCTTTTAATGGGAATCTCAAATCACTTTTAACACCCTGCTATAAATTCTTCATGACCTATAGCCCAGCATACACTTTTGCAAGCCTGCCAGACAAGCTTTATAAAACTGATTCAACCAATCTCAGGGCACCAGTGAGGGAAAGTTTGGTTTAGCCTTATTTAATAAGTGTTCATAGTAAAACCTCTAAGAGTAGCAAGACTGCTTTCTATGTCTAGTGTTTGCAACTTTCCTTAATTTCTTTGGGACTTATTTTATTTCAAATTCAGGTATATCTATTCTGTAATTTTACTCACATATGAGAAAAGAAAATGGAAATAGCTTCATAGTCAATTTGGTATGTCATTATTGTAATATGTTAACTTCTATGAGGTTCTTTTTGTATTTGGAGAAATAGAATACAATTTTTATAAATATACAATGTTTATTTTCATAAGAAAAACAAACCATATCAGAGTGTGATTTCTTTCCTTCCATAATGTTCCCTGGTGTCCCTGAATAGTCATTTAAGAAAATTAATATGTATTTATACTCAAAGTCTATCCTGAGAATGTGAGTTGAGATAGTGAGACAAGTTACTGATAATTCTTAAGACAAAAAACACTGCTATTGCATAAAAAGAGTAACATCGACAATTTCAGAGGATATACAAAACAGTTGTTCACAAACTCTGTGCATAGCATCTATGCTGCTGCTGCTGCTGCTAAGTCTCTTTAGTCGTGTCCAACTCTGCAGCTCCATAGACAGCAGCACACCAGGCTCCTCTGTCCTTGGGATTCTCCAGGCAAGAATACTGGAGTGGGTTGCCATTTCCTTCTCCAATGCATGCATGCATGCTAAGTTGCTTCTGTCGTATCTGACTGTGTGACCCCATGGACAGCAGCCCACCAGGCTCCTCCGTCCACGGGATTCTCCAGGCAAGAATACTGGAGTGGGTTGCCATTTCCTTCTCCAGCATAGCATCTATGAGTTTTATTTTTTTAATTGAACTATTATGGACAGGTAGCATTATGTAGGTTTAAGGTATACAGCATGTTGATTTCACACATTTTTATATTGTATTGTCATTGCCATCATAGTTTAGCTAACATCATTATCACAACACATTACTATTTCATTTTTGTGATGAGAACCATTAAATAAGTTTTTTTTAATACATTCCTTAAAAATGTTACTCCATCCCATCTAAAAATGTTTCAGACTGTTCAAAGAACTTAAAATACATAATGTTATACTGGTTAAATACTTTATCATAAAGCTATGCATTTCATTTATTTTAAAACAGAAAGAAAAATAAAGCCCATATGTAGCAATTGGATTAGACATGTGAAAGAAAGAAAGTTGCTCAGTCATGTCCGGCTCTTTGCGACCCCATGGACTGTACAGTCCGTGGCATTTTCCAGGCCAGAATACTGGAGTGGGTAGCCTTTCCCTTTTCCAGAGGATCTTCCCAACCCAGGGATCAAATCCTGATTTCCTGCACTGCTGATGGATTCTTTACCAGTTGAGACACAAGACATGTGAAAAACCAATACAAAAAGCTGGCAGACTTTTACTTGGGTTATAAAACATTCTAAATAAATGAAGAGACACAATTTATTGCTGGATGAGAAAAACAATGTTTTAAAAATATTAATTGCCCTTAAATTATTTTATATGCTTTGTATTCCTGCTGTTACTTCAGTCATGTCGGACTCTGTGTGACCCCATAGACGGCAGCCCACCAGGCTCCCCCGTCCCTGGGGTTCTCCAGGCAAGAACACTGGAGTAGATTGCCGTTTCCTTCTCCAATGCATGAAAGTGAAAAGTCAAAGTGCAGTCACTCAGTCGTGTCTGACTCTTCGCAACCCCATAGATTACAGCCTACCAGGCTCCTCCGTCCATGGGATTTGCCAGGCAAAAGTACTGGAGTGGGGTACCATCGCCTTCTCCATATGCTTTGTATAAATACTAATGGAATTTTTTTGGAATTTTGATTTTTGGGGGACAAAATAATATTTCTTGCTCAAGACACACCCTATGAGGTATAGTTGAGGAAATTGATGCTAAAGCAACTTAAGTTATTGTTGCTATTTTTTTTACAATATTACCCAGCAATCATTTAGTGCTGATTTTTAAATTCTGGTTTCTCTGCCACCAATGTACTATCCTGGTTCACAAAAAAAACAGGAAAAGAAAGGAAAAAAAATAATAAGGATATTCTGCTACTGAATCAGAAACAGATCAATAAATTGATGGAATCAAATAAGAAGCCCATATACAAAAATAAACTCAAGATGGATTAAAAACAAATGAAAGGCCTGAAAATGAAACTTCTAGAAGAAAACTGAGGCAGTAGCATGTTTGACATTAGTCTTAGCAAAATTTTTTGGATATGTCTCCTTGGACAAGTGCAATAAAAGCAAAAATAAACAAATGAGACTGCATCATACTAAAAAGCTTTTGCACAGCAAAGGAAACTGCCAATACAATGAAAAGGTATCCTACTAAATGGGAGAGGATATTTGCAAAAATATATCTGATCAGAGATTGATATCCAAATTATATACAACTCACAGAATTCAACAACAAAAAAACCAAACATCCACCATTAAAAAATGGGACTAGGACTTGAATAAACATAATTTCAAAGAAGATATATAGATGAACAGCAGGCACATGCAAAGGTGCTCAGCATCACTAGTCATCGGGGAAAAACAAATCAAAACCACAGTGAGATATATTTCACACCCATCAGACTAAGCTAAACTAAGCTAAGCTAAGTCGCTTCAGTCGTGTCCGACTCTGTGCGACCCCATAGACAGCAGCCCACGAGGCTCCCCCGTCCCTGGGATTCTCCAGGCAAGAACACTGGAGTGGGTCGCCATTTCCTTCTCCAATGCATGAAAGTGAAAAGTGAAAGTGAAGTCGCTCAGTCCTGTCTGACCCTTAGCGACCCAATGGACTGCGGCCCACCAGGCTCCTCTGTCCGTGGGATTTCCAGGCAAGAGTGCTGGAGTGGGGTGCCATTGCCTTCTCCGCCCATCAGACTGGCTAATAGCAAAAAGACAAGAAATAAGTTTTGGGAGTATGTGGAAAGAAAGGAACACTTGTGCATTGTTGGTGTAAGTGCAAATTGGTGCAGTCTCTATGGAAAATAGTACAAAAGTTCTTTAAAAAACTAAAACTAGAACTACCATATAATCTACCAACTCCACTTCTGGGTATTTATCTGAAGAAAACAAAAATATCAGTTAGATATGTGCAGCCCTATGTTCATTGCAGCATTATTTATAATAGACAAGATAAGGATGAAAACAACAGATAAAGAAGTTTATATATATGTGCTAAGTGAAATAAGTCAGAGAAAACCAAATACCATATGATTTCAACATATGTGAAATCTAAAAATCAAAACTAATAAACAAACATAACAAAACAGAAATGGACTCTTAGGTACAGAGAACAAACTGATCACTGCCAGAGGGGAGGGGACTGAGGGGATCGATAAGACAGGTGAAAGGGGTTGAAAGGTACAAAATTTCAGCTATAAAATAAACAAGTCATAGGGATGTAATATACACATAGGGAATATAGCTAATAATATTGTAACAAGTTTTTATGGTGATGGATGGTAATTGGACTTGATATTATTTCTTAATGTATAAAAACATCAAATCACTGTTACACATCTGAAACTAGTATGATATAGTATGTCTGTTATAACTCAAGTTTAAGATAAATAAAAGACATTTGACAGAAATAAACAAACTCGCAATAATAAAACAAATAAGTTCTAAAGATTTATTCTACAGAATGGTAACTATAACAAATTTGTATTATGTACTTTAAATTTGCTAAAAGAGTTAGTTCACAACATAAAAATGTTAATTATGTGAGGTGATGGAAGTGTGAACTAACCCTATCACAGTAATAATTTTGAAATCTATATATATATTAAATCGTCATGTACACCTTAAACTTACAGTGTTATATGTCAATTATAACTCAATAAGGCTGGGAACAAAAATAAATAAATAAAACCCATTTTTTATGAAAAACATAGTATCTTTGTTTGGGGCTTCCCTGGTGGCTCAGATGGTAAAGAATCTGCCTACGATGCACGAGACCTAGGTTGATCCCTAGGTTGGGGAGATCCCCTGGAGAAGGGAATGGCTATCCACTCCAGTATTCTTGTTTGGGAAATCCCATGGGTGGAAGAGCCTGGTGGAATACTGTTCAAGGGGTCACAAAGAGTCGGACATGACTGAGCAACTGTCACTTTACTTATAGTATCTTTAGTAGCACTTTTTTTGTTGTTTCTAAATTTACTTGTTTTTAATTGAAGAGTAATTATTTTACAGTATTGCATTGCTTTCTACCAAACATCAACACGAATCAGCCATAGATTTACCTATGTCCCCTCCCACTGGAACATCCCTTTCACCTCCCTCCCCATTCCGCCTCTCTAGAAAATTACCTGGCTCCGGTTTGAACTCCCTGAGTCATACAGCAAATTCCCATTGGCTATCCATTTTAGACACTTTAAACTCCACAACTTTGGTCTTTATAGGAATCACTCCATTTATGTTCAATTGGATGTTGGTAATTTTAGCTTTCCCAGCACTTCAAACCTAATTTGCACCCTGCCAGCACCAACACCAAAAAATTATCTCTGCAAGGGGCTTTCACCCTCTCAATGGCCTCCAGTCAGTCATTCAGTTGCTCAGTCGTGTCTGACTCGTTGAGACCCCATGGACTGTCACACACCAGGCTTCCCTGTCCATCATCAACTTCAGGAACTTACTCAAACTCATGTCCACCAAGTCAGTGAAGCCATCCAACCATCTCATCCTCTGTTGATCCCCTCTCCTCCCGCCTTCAATCTTTCTCAGCATTGGGGTCTTTTCCAATGAGTCAGTTCTTTGCATCAGGTGGCCAAAGTATTGGAGTTTCAGCTTCAGCATCAGTCCCTCCAATGAATATTCAGGACTGGTTTCCTTTAGGATTGACTAGTTGTATTTCCTTGCAGTCCAAGGGACTTTCAAGAGTCTTCTCCAACACCATGGTTCAATGGCCCCCAAATTCCAGGAATTCCAGATTCTTTTTTTTTTTAATTTTTTTTATTGAAGGGCAATTGCTTTAAAAATTAGTTGTTGTCTGTCAAACTTCAACAGGACTCAGCCATAGGGATACATATATCCCCTCTTGTTTGAACCTCACTCCCATAACCCACCACATCCCCCCTCTCTAAATTGATACAGAGCCCCTTTTTGAGTTTCCTGAGCCATATAGAAAATTCCCATTGGCTATCTATTTTACATATGGTAATGTAAGTTTCCATGTTACTCTTTCCATACATCTCACCCTGTCCTCCCCTCTCCCCATGTCCATAAGTCTGTTCTCTATGTCTGTTTCTCCTTTGCTGTCCTGTAAGTAAATTCTTTGGTACCATTTTTCTAGAATCCATATATATGCGTTAGAATAAAATATTTGTCTTTCTCTTTCTGACTCACTTCACTCTGTATAACAGGTTCTAGGTTCATCCACCTCATCAGAACTGACTCAAATGCATTTCTTTTTATGGATGAGTAATATTTCATTGTGTATATGTACCACAACTTCTTTATCCTTTCATCTGTCCATGGACATCTAGGTCGCTTCCATGATCTAGCTATTATAAATAGTGCTGCAATGAACACTGGGATACATGTGTCTTTTTCAATTTTTGTCTCCTCGGGGTATATGCCTAGGAGTTGGATTGCTGGGTCATGTGATGGTTTTATTTCTAGTTTTTTAAGAAATCTCCATACCATCTTCCATAGTGGCTGTATCAATTTACATTCCCATCAACACTGCAAGAGCATTCCCTTTTTTCCACACCCTCTTCAGCATTTACTGTTTGTAGACATTTTGATGATAGCCATTCTGACTGGTGTGAGGTGATATCTCACTGTAGTTTGATTTGCATTTCTCTAATAATGAGTGATGTTGAGCATCTTTTCATGTCTTAGCCATCTGTATGTCTTCTTTGAAGAAATATCTGTTTATTT